>NC_084637.1:1022294-1194794 GCF_033978795.1 Nerophis ophidion | reverse complement strand
CGCGAACCTGCACCCTGACGACAACAGACATCTTAATAAGAGGACTTTACAAAGAGAAAAACAATTGTGAGCACACTTACTTGGTGACTCCATAGTCAATTCCAATAGTGGCCAAATATTTGGGAACAAACCTCTTCTCACAGTAACGTTTTATGATGCAACTCTGCAGGGAGAAATGAGTCAATGGTTATGTCCAAATCCATTCAGTGTCCATTTTCAGCAGGATGACTATTTCAAAGTCACAATAAGCGCAATCAAACAAGCATTGTTTAAAGTTGTTTAAGATACCCAACACTGCCCTCATGCATGTTTTTGTCTAATAGCTAGTATAAAGTAACCTACACTAATACTTCATATACTTTTGATATTGAATTGTCTGGTTCTTTAGTTCTTAGCTTAGGAATTCTACACTGCAATTGTGTACGGAAAACTTGTTCCGGTATAATATGTTTTATCACGATGGTCATACCTGTACCCAATTTTCCCATTGACGCAATTGCACACAGTTCATGCATCCTCTGAGTCCAGCAAGTTTTTGCCAGGCACACAATAAAATCCAATATGACTTCTAAACAAAATAAAACACATAACTATTTATTCTGTAAGATTTTGCGATGCAACTGAGTGACAGGTGACGAGCGGCCTGAACAGATGAAACAATATTGGTCAATACTGTTCAATTATTGTAACACCAAAACATTTGTAAAAAAAAATAAATAAATCATATTTTGAAAAACTAGTCATAAACCAGGCCAAAACATACTATTTATCATCTGTCATGTCAACAGCAGCCGCTGGCTCTCTCTCACCTGCACCCACACCCACACACCCACACCCATACCCATACCAACACCCATACCAACACCTACACCCACACCCACACACCCACACTCCCACACCCATACCCATACCAACACCCATACCAACACCTACACCCACACCAACACCCACACCCACACACTCACATCCACACCCACACCCATACCAACACCTACACCAACACCCATACCAACACCCACACCCACACCAACACCCATACCCACACCCACACCAACACCCATACCAACACCTACACCAACACCCATACCAACACCTACACCCATACCAACACCTACACCAACACCCATACCAACACCAACACCTACACCAACACCCATACCAACACCTACACCCATACCAACACCCATACAAAAACCCATACCAACACCAACACCCATACCAACACCCATACAAAAACCCATACCAACACCCACACCACTCCAATGTCCTACAAGGTGTAAATGCTAGCTCGTTAACTATGACTCCTCAATAAGATGTGTGCTTATTTTACTGTCATTTCTTAAGAACATTCCTTCATGGATAGTAATCATGAACTGTTGCTCCTAATTTACAGGAATGTTCATAAAAAGATATATTTTCCAAAGAGAAAGTTACAGGAATGTAACTGTGTCCCATGCTTATATCTCATTGAGCAACATGAACATTTTAAGGGGAACTAAATGTCATCTCTGAAAGGGGTACAAATTCATTCCAAAAGCAGGACCCCCACCCAGCCATAAAATACTATAACTTAACTCATGAAAAACAAGATGTGTTATTTTCATTGTAAGTGGGCCAAAGTACTCATATTAGAAAAGAATCCCATGAAAATGACTGCTGTCATTTGACTTGGACTTCCTTTTATTGTCTTTCGAATTTGAACAGTACAGATAAGAACAAACATTCGTTGCATTATCTGGTTGTAGTGCAGGATAAAAAAGCAATAAACTTCAGATATAAATAAATAGATTACTGTACAGATAAATATATTGCACGTTCATGGATGTATGTTGTATTATCTTTATATTGCCCCATTTTGGGGGGGAATTGAGGCGATTATTATGATGCGTTGAAGAGTCTTACGGCCTGAGGGAAGAAGCTGTTACAGAACCTGGATGTTCTGCTACAGAGGCTGCGGAACCTTTTTCTCGAGTCCAGCAGTGGAAACAGTCTTTGGTGGGGGTGGGAGGAGTCTCTGCTTATTTTCTGAGCTCTGGTCAGGCAGTGGCTTTTTGTGATTTCCCGGATAGGAGGAAGAGGAATCCTCATCCTTCACCACTCTCTGCAGTCTGAGGAACTGCAGGTCCAGTCCAGACAGAGATGCAGTTTCTCTCTATAGTGCCTCCATAGAATGCGGAATCTGTAGAATCAACTTGGTTCTCAAAGTGTTCCATTCAAGAACTCCTTCATTCCGCACTCCATCCAGCTGTATAATCACTGGCCATACAGCAATAGATGATATCTGACTATTACCTGACACCTGACACGTTAGCTACCTCTCTTTGTTTAGAATGTCTATTTTCTGCTGGATCGACTCTATTTTATGCTGCAGCTGTTACATATCCTGTAATATTGTACATGCTCATTGTTATATATTCTATAGATGATATAAAATATATATCAATATATATCCTATACTGTACATATATTATGTGAATATAACATATATATGTTATATTGTTTTTAGTCTATTTTATACCTGCACTGTCCTTTGCACCTTTTCCATCATTTGTAACTGAGCTACTGTGTGGAACAATTTCCCTTGTGGATCATTAAAGTTAGTCTAAGTCTGAGGGAGCCGTGCTCTTTTCATCCCACGCAAAAAATGCATGTGCTGCTGAGCTCTCTTTACAAGGTCATATTGTCAGTATAATACAACATTAAACTTGTTATTAATTCAGGTGTGATGCAGGTATGACCACCTGTGCTCCATTCAACACTCGTGGAGTGTTTGCGTCTGCTTTTATTGAATGGCAAGGGAGGCTGTCATGTGTTCATCAGAAGGATTGTCGATTAAAAACTTCACTGACATTTGCGCCTCTAAGCCTTCACACACATTGAAGACATCATGACAAACCTGAAACTGACATAAGATGGTTTGCTGTTACTCCAAAAGAGGACAGGTTCATTGAATATTAACATTTAAAGAACCTCTGTTTGTTTTTAACTCAGTGTTTTTTAACCTTTTTTGAGCCATGGCACTTTTATTTTCATTAAAAAAATGCGGAGGCACACCACCAGCAGCAATCAATAAAAAACTAAACCTAGTTGATAATAAAAAGTTGTTCTTGCAATTGTTGGATATGACTTTAAAGCATAAGCAAGCATGCATGACTATAGCTCTTGTCTCAAAGTAGGTGTACTGTCACCACCTGTCACATCACACCCTCACTTATTTACACTTTTTTGCTCTTTTCCTGTGTGTAGTGTTTTACTTCTTGTTTGGTGGCTTTTCCTGTTTTGTGATATTTTCCTGTAGCATACTGTTTTTGTTTATTTTATAGCCAGTTCAGTTTTAGTTTCGTTCTGCACAGCCATCCCTAAGCTTCAATGCATTTTCTTAGGGGCACTCACCTTTTGTTTATTTTTGGTTTAAGCATTAGACACCTTTTTACCTGTACCCTGCCTCCCGCTGTTTCCGACTTTAGCTACCTGCTGCCACCTACTGCTATGAAAGAGTATTACACGGTTACTCTGCCGAGCTCTAGACAGCACCGACACTCAACAACAACAACAACACATCATTTGCAGACTATAATTACTGGTTTGCAGAAAATGTTTAACCCAAAAAGGTGAAACTAGATGACGGGTAGGTGTGCCGCGGCACAGTGGTTGAAAAACACTGTTTTGACTTACCTTACCAACTTCGGCATTCCCGAGGCTTATTACCTTCACCCGGAGAGCTTTCTTGTTGTCTCGTCTCTTGGGTACATTTGTTTCCATCTTTAGTCACACAACATTGGCGAGGCGTGATTAAAGAGGAGCACACACACACAGCGGGGCAGATAACACGTCGTCAAACGGGTGAGCACTTTGCACCGGCCATGGATATAATGCACTAATTGCTCGTCATTAGGAGAGAAAGTAGCGAGCATGCAAACATGTCAAACACAGAAGAATACAAACATGCTAGCCAGCCGCTGACGTCGATGCAGGATATGACAATGTCTTCTTCTTCTTCTTGCATATGACGTCATATCCGCTTGTCTTCTTTCGGGCTTATCGACACCCAGCATGGAGCGCTACTGACGAGACGCGGGGCCGCCATCTTGGAGTGGTGATCCTCTCCACTCAGTGCAATTCATTTGTCAGAGCAATGAAGTGTCTGCACGTTTCATTCATCTTACCTCACTGAATACCACTCATTTTCACACACTTTTTGTCATACGTGTAGCTATGATAAAGGACACATGCTTTATTATTCATACTTTGCTTGACAGTAATAGAATATTCTTATGTGCTATAAGTGGCCAGATCAAAACTGGGAATATAATCCCAGAGAAGGGGGAAAAAACTGTCAGCTTTATTAAAATGGAAGAAACAGCATGATTAGGTTGTATGTACATGAGTATATTCTAAATAAACAATGTATGAATACATTAGATGTATATATGTCTTATAGACTGTATCTCTGTTGGAGTTCATTTTAAATCTTACTTGTGAAAAGTAATCCCTTGTGTTTAGGTGTTTGAGCTAAACGGAGTTCTTTATGCGTGCACATGAAGGACACTTTGATGGAGTCTTCTAACATCAACATCCCCTCACCAGGTGACTTTCATTTCTTCTTCTGTTGAACACAACTGCTGTAGTGTTAAACACTACACAGCGCCACTGCGCCCTCAAGGGGATAACATGCGCTACAACATCCAACCACCACAACACAGTCACTCAAAGAGCGCAGATATAAACAATCTTAACACCTTGATTCCTATTTTCAACAGTCTGATCATTTCAGCAGGAACACACTGAACACCATCTTTCTTTTCTACCTGTCAACTGTCAGTTTAGCATCTTTCTTTTCTACCTGTCAACTGTCACTTTAGCATCTTTGTTTTCTACCTGTCAACTGTCACTTTAGCATCTTTGTTTTTTACCTGTCAACTGTCACTTTAGCATCTTTCTTTTCCACCTGTCAACTGTCACTTTAGCATCTTTCTTTTCCACCTGTCAACTGTCACTTTAGCATCTTTGTTTTCTACCTGTCAACTGTCACTTTAGCATCTTTGTTTTCTACCTGTCAACTGTCACTTTAGCATCTTTGTTTTCTACCTGTCAACTGTCACTTTAGCATCTTTGTTTTTTACCTGTCAACTGTCACTTTAGCATCTTTCTTTTCCACCTGTCAACTGTCACTTTAGCATCTTTCTTTTCCACCTGTCAACTGTCACTTTAGCATCTTTGTTTTCTACCTGTCAACTGTCACTTTAGCATCTTTGTTTTCCACCTGTCAACTGTCACTTTAGCATCTTTCTTTTCCACCTGTCAACTGTCACTTTAGCATCTTTGTTTTCTACCTGTCAACTGTCACTTTAGCATCTTTGTTTTCTACCTGTCAACTGTCACTTTAGCATCTTTCTTTTCTACCTGTCAACTGTCAGTTTAGCATCTTTCTTTTCTACCTGTCAAATGTCACTTTAGCATCTTTGTTTTCCACCTGTCGACTGTCACTTTAGCATCTTTCTTTTCCACCTGTCAACTGTCACTTTAGCATCTTTGTTTTCCATTTGTCAACTGTCAGTTTAGCATCTTTGTTTTCTACCTGTCAACTGTCACTTTAGCATCTTTGTTTTCTACCTGTCAACTGTCACTTTAGCATCTTTGTTTTCCACCTGTCAACTGTCACTTTAGCATCTTTCTTTTCCACCTGTCAACTGTCAGTTTAGCATCTTTGTTTTCTACCTGTCAACTGTCACTTTAGCATCTTTGTTTTCTACCTGTCAACTGTCAGTTTAGCATCTTTGTTTTCCACCTGTCAACTGTCACTTTAGCATCTTTGTTTTCTACCTGTCAACTGTCACTTTAGCATCTTTGTTTTCCACCTGTCAACTGTCACTTTAGCATCTTTGTTTTCTACCTGTCAACTGTCACTTTAGCATCTTTGTTTTCTACCTGTCAACTGTCAGTTTAGCATCTTTCTTTTCTACCTGTCAACTGTCACTTTAGCATCTTTGTTTTCTACCTGTCAACTGTCACTTTAGGCTGCTCGCCTGCTCCTAATCACCACTTCAAGATGGCGGCTCAATTTCTTGCGTCACAGCCGCCAATGCTGTGTCTGCTTGTAACGTGTTTATGGACACGAAGGTCAAGCAGCTGGAGTGTGATCCAATCAGAATTCAGCTAGCTTATGTTGCCATGCTGGACCAAATCTGCCTTCAGAATCAACAATGTGTGTGCACTGTAAGTGAAGGGCCACATACAGTTGATAGACAGTTTGCTATAACCAATCAGCTAATGAGTTGTTGTCAGTAAGGCCTTCTAGGTGACCTTCACACGTCCTGTGATTGGATACTCACTGGGACCGTTAGCGGATGAATTTGTGAACACATACAGTTGATAGACAGTTGCGATAGCCAATCAGATCACGAGTGGATGACAGTAGACGATCTGTACTAACATCTTGATCATTTAATGAACAACATCTTGATAATTTAATGAACAACATCTTGATCATGTTACATGTGTGTTTGTCGCCATCATGTGGTCAGGACAGTTAATACATCTCTGAGAAGTGTGGACTGTGAATCAAACTTTATTGACTGGAAGTTGCGTACATTTACAGTTTATGTTTTAATTGCTGATGCCTTTGGATTGATTTTAAACGGCGGCAGAAAATAACTCGTTGTGTACACTGTTGATGTGTTTGAATGTGCAGTAGTGTGTCAATGTGTTCCTGCATAGTATTTGTCCAGCAATGTTCATGAGGTGACATCATGATGCTACTTGGAGGTCATCACTGAAGGCCTAGGTGGGAAAGACACAGCCTGCCACTCATGTTTTGCTGTTATGTTCTTGGCTTTTCCAATCATCTCATATAGTCCCAGAAGAAGTGGCTCATAAGGTAATAACGTCAGATGAAGGGAGCAGTTATGATTTTGGTTTACAGAGTCAAAAAAACTTGCCAAGGGACATGTAAGCAAATATGAACATTGCTGTATGTATACTTTTGACCCTCACATTTTCAGTAGAGACATAATAAATTCATAAAAGAAGCAAACTTCATGAATGTTTTTTGTGGCCATCAAGTATGTGCTCCAATCACTACATCACAAAAATAGAAGAAATGATTGCAAAGTCAAGACAGCCATGACATGATGTTCTTTACAAGTGTACGTAGACTTTTGACCAGGACTGTGTATGCATGCATGTATGTGGTGGGCTTGGTTTTAGTCAACACGGGAATACATTTAAAATGGATGCGGGTTTTATTTTGTATAATTCATGTGAAGGATAGAAGGTAAAAGAGCAAAGAAGCAGTGAAAAGAGAGTTCAGTCTGCTGTTGTGCGCACAGGAAGTTGCTTCATCTGCAGAGTGTCATAAGTGTCTCTGCTTGCAGAGCTGAGACCCTGAAGTCACAAAATGGTTTCCCAGTTGAAACAATGAGGAAACAAATTTGCATTCTGGTTAAATCTTTAGCAGGTTGACTCACTTGGTAAATCAACTCGTTCTTTCTGGGTCGCTGGAAAGCAGAAAGAAGAGGAATGGTTGAATGAAAATGAATGTAGATTTGCTTGTGTTTGTGCAATGACAATAAAGACCATTCCATTCCACCAATTGTTAATAAAGAGTGCGGGAATGACTGGAATGAATACATACTTCTCTTTTAACAGGAAGTTCTTTGTATTCGCCATCTGTTTGCCTGTTCAAGCCCTAGAACAAGAACACACGCACAACATCTTGTGTTTAATTGACCAACACCAAACCTAAATGACATGTTCAATCAATCAATTGAAAATGATTTCTATAGCCCTTCATCACACACGTCTCAAAGGGCTGCACAAGCCACAACAACATGCACATCAGGGCAAGAAAGAACTCAACCCAGTGTTCAACTTGGTACCGTGTATGTCGCATTGTCCGTCATCCAGCGGTTCTGTCATGGGGAACAGATTAGCATCAGTTCTTAAAACAACATTGTGGCATAGTACACACTCTGTGGAGGGCTCACAATTTGAAGGACATCTAATATATACACACACACACACACACACACACACACACACTTACTCGTCCTCTCTCCAGGTCGCCTCTCTGTCGCAAGTTGCCTCCTGCCCTATGGTCTTTTTCATCCTGAACAAGTGCAAAACATTTTTTTTTTTTTAGCACAATTTGAAATGGCGGAAGGTGAGAGAAGATCTTCCACTTACCGTGTGGCTGCCATACACCTTAGTTTTGAAGAACTGCAAAAAGACGGACAGGCTGCGTGACTTGGAGCAACATGACTTTCTGAGGGGACTAACCTTCTCCTTGATGAACATGGCGGTAATCACCAGGCCGTACAGACCCAGGATGCCATCCAGGATGTAGCACAGTCTGGGGTCGTAGACGACCACGGCCTCTGCTAGAGTCAAAGTGGAAGCAGATGAATTACAATAAGTTGTCTGCCATCAAAGAAGAACATTGCCCTGCCTTCTTCTGCCTCAACACAAATGTCCATCAAAGGTTCTTATGAATGAAATGGCACAACCTGCCATGATTCAACTTCTGTATCGACCACAGCAAATGGAGTCATTCTAACAGAATAACACATTTGTAACAAGAGTTTAAAATGTTTACAACTTAGCTGCGTTCCTATTTCTAACTCACGTCAAAAACCACCATGTGCTTCCTGTGTGCAGTAACACAAGTCAAACATGGAGAAGATGACACGCATGGCAATTTGGACTTTGATGATTTGAAGAAATGGGTTCTTTTACCTGTCGGTGGACAGAAAAGCAGCAGAAGACAGAAACTCCAGCAAAGTGCCATCCTAAAGTCTCACTGTCAAGCCTGCAAACAGCATCTGTGAAGAAGCACAGGAAGCGGCGAGGAGCTGCTGTGGTTGCAGAACCAGCAGCAGATGTGACTGAAATGAGCAGTTTTACCTCCGCCGAGCGCATGCCAAAGTACTTTTTGTGGTGTTGGAAAAAAAACTAACTGATCTTGCAACATATTTTATGTTTACAAAATGTTATTCGCAATTTTTCTTAAAAATATATTTCTTCAGATAGACTTTGAATGAACAGCTCCTGGAAAAGAATGTGAATAACTATTGCAGCAATCATTTTCAGCAAGAAATAGATGATTAAAGGCATAAACAAAAGTGCATTGGAGGGCTGAGGACTCATCTTACGTTTCAGTGAGGATGAAGAGAATTGAGCTCCCTCCATGCATTGCAGTCTGAGTCACTAACCACCTGTGCACCAAACTGCTGATCACCTGTGTGCGCACCTGTGTCAAAACAGGAGTATTGCTGGGGGGTCTAGCCATGACAACAGATGGCTTTCCCCCTCTTTTTAATAACTGTAACTTTACAAAAACTGGCTTTTGACTTTTTCATTGTCCGGTCTGGCGGTGCAAAGGACAGATGTTCTGCCATCTGCATTTTATTGTTGCCCTTTGGAGTCCACAGATATCGTGATGAGAGCCGGAGGCCCATTGTTGTGCAACTGCCTTGATCCACGACCATCGCCATCGTTGCAACATGGACCCTTTTCTCAAGGTCTTGTTCCTGGGAGCTGTAGAATAATATTACTAATACTATATTTAAAACAAACTAATATGGGCTACTATACCAAATGAACAATAGGAGGGACTGAAACATTGTATTATTTCACACAAACTTTATTAACAAAAGAAAAAAAAAAAATATATATATATATATATATATATATATATATATATATATATATATATATATAAAAATGTATATACAGTACAGGCCAAATGTTTGGACACACTTTCTCCTCATTCAATGCATTTTCTTTCTTTTCATGACTATTTACTTTGTAGATTGTCACTGAAGGCATCAAAACGAGGAATAAACACATGTGGAGTTATGTACTTAACAGAAAAATAACTGAAAACATGTTTTATATTCTAGATTCTTCAAAAGAGCCACCCTTTGCTCTGATGACTGTTTTGCACACTCTTGGCATTCTCTTCATGAGCTTGAAGAGGTCGTCACCTGAAATGCTTTTCACTCCACATGAGTTCATTGATAGTTTTGATGTGACTATCTACAATGTAAATAAATAGTCATGGAAATAAAGGAAGCACAGTGAATGAGAAGAAGGTGTGTCCTAACTTTTGGTGTGTACTGTACATTATGAACATTTAAAAAAAAGTAAGGTTACACTTTTTAGACCAAATCAAACCTCGCCCGTCTTTGAGGCTTTAAAATAAGCACACACCCGTAGAACTGCAAATTCATTCTTTGACACTTGCACACACACAACAGATATTTTGTCATATTTGTATAAAAAGCACATCATGATCCACAGCATAGAACTACAGACAGAATATAGTATAGTAATTAATTGTGCTTTTCGTATGGGGAAGCTTGGAAGTATTCATCTGGACTGACGGTCTTCACCCCGCCAAAATAATCCAGCACCCAGACCTGCAAAACAAAACAAAACAACAACATTAGTTAAAACCTTAGCAATGTTTTACAGTAGTACCTCAGTTTTGTTTGTTATTCTTCTCTTTCAAAGAGTAATTGAAAACCCAATCAATTTTTCCCTGCAGGAAGCAAAGTGCATTCAAAGAATGAGTTCCAGACAGCAGAAAAGATGACATCTGTGTTGAGATGTCATGCATCACCTCTGGAAAATATGATGGCAACACCAGAGGAGGACAATCATTCAGTTGTATCATTTTGTAGAAAAATAAATCAAGAAAATAAATGGTGGTGGTAACAGGAAGTCTTTCTCAGGCTATTTGTTATATTTACTTCTTGTAATTGAGCTACTGCGATAAAATATTATCCCATGATGATCAATAAAGATGTTTTAGTCTAAAAGGTGAAAGCAGAGGTACCACTATACTCGTGTTAGCATTTCCTTACCTGTGTGATGTTAAACTTGGCAAAGAACCAGCTGTGGTCAGACGGCCAGTCAATCATCTCAGGGTGTCGACTGAAGAGTGCTTTTTTAGCAAAGTCAGCCTCCGTGCCGTTCACCTGGAGATGCACAGGTATGTTAGCATGGCTACAGTATGTGTCGCAGTCATTTGTTTTCACTTTAGATTGGCTTCTAAGCCAGCGTTTCTTAACCACAGGCTTTCCTAACATAGAGGGCCGCCAACAATGTCTTTTGCTCCTGGCTGTGGTCTGTACGCGCCGCACTAAGACACCTTTCCACCACTTGACAGTAAGGACAACCTCAAACAGAAGAAATCTGGAGCTAAAGTCGTTAAAAAGTTATTCAAGCGCAAAAATGATCACTAAAGTGGTGAAGACGTATTTTCATCTGAACCAGTTTAGTTAAGGAAAATATTATTATTTTGGCACAACATATGTGGACATTTATTTGACTTTATTCATGAGTCCCTTGTTATGTTGTATATTTACAATGGATAGATAGATAGATAGATAGATAGATAGATAGATAGATAGATAGATAGATAGATAGATAGATAGATAGATAGATAGATAGATAGATAGATAGATAGATAGATAGATAGATAGTACTTTAATGATTCCTTCAGGAAATACTTTTTTCTAAATCAGCCTGAACTAAGCAGACGGTTGATGTGTTAAATTAATAACAATCTTGGTAAATAACACCTTTGGTAACATTTGACAAGGCTCTAAACTGTAAGTAAGTTATATAGAATGATTGAATACGATTAGAATCAAGAGTAAGATGACTAACGCAGTGTTGATACTTGAGTGAGTCCTTGACCCCCGTCTGATGGAAACTTTGGAATGTTAAGAAGTCCTCTTCTCATCAATATATGAATACAGGTTGTTCATTCAAAGTTTCTGTTTGCAACTTCCTCACAGAACCATTTTCAAAGCGAAAAATATAAGAACACCACCAGCAAGCAGCTGCGGTTTGACAGAAAACATTTGTTTGACAATTGTCTTTATGTTGCAC
This sequence comes from Nerophis ophidion, assembly GCF_033978795.1. Classification (NCBI taxonomy): domain Eukaryota; kingdom Metazoa; phylum Chordata; class Actinopteri; order Syngnathiformes; family Syngnathidae; genus Nerophis; species Nerophis ophidion. The sequence goes on along the minus strand of NC_084637.1, from coordinate 1,182,896 downwards.
AATGACTAAGTTTGTGGGAAAACATTTTTACTGGCCAGAATAAAACGACTGGTGTTTATGGCGGTCCTTCACTCTGTCTTATAAACACACACGCACGCACACGCACACACACACACACACACACACACACACATACACGCACGCACGCACACACGCACGCACACACGCACGCACGCACACATACACACACACACATATACACACGCACGCACGCACGCACGCACACACACACACAGTAATTAAAGCAGTCCAAGAGAAGCAACAAACAACGTGCAGTCAAGTTGTTATGTTAGAATATACATTCAATGACAGCCAACACTAACTAGCATTAACTAACAACGCCTAAAGTTTGATTGATTGATTGAGTGAGACTTTTATTAGTCGATTGCACAGTACAGTGCATATTCCGTACAATCACATACATTGAGTATACACATTGATTTATTTACATTCCGGAGGGTTGGGTTGCTATCAGCATATTTCAGTCATCAACAATGATATCCTGTGAGAAATGGACATTGAAACAGTGTAGGTCTGACTTGGTAGGAGATGTACAGCCAGCAGTGAACATAATGAGATGCACTTACTTTTCCACCTGTTGGGAGTGCATTCCACATTGATGTGGCATAGAAGGAGAATGAGTTAAGACCTTTGTTAGATTGGAATCTGGATTTAACGTGGTTTGTGGAGCTCATTTACGTTCTGGAGGTAGTTTGACATGTACTTGGGTATCAGGGAGGTGTAGCGGATTTTATAGACCAGGCTCAGTGCAAGTTGTTTGACTCTGTCCTCCACCCTGAGCCAGCCCACTTTGGAGAAGTGGGTAGGAGTGAGGTGTGATCTGGGGTGGAGGTCTAGAAGTAACCGGACTAGCTTGATCTGGGTGTTTGGAGTCTAGATTTGAGGGTTTTGGAGGTGCTGGGGTACCAGGAGGTGCACGCGTAATGGAAAAAGGGTTGAAGGAGAGTTCCTGCTACAATCTTCACTGTGCTTTTGTTGATCAGAGAGGAGATTCTGTAGCGAAATCTCCTTCATTGGTTAACCTGTTTGATGACCTTGGTTGCCATTTTATCACAGGAAAGATTTGCCTCTAGAATCTTTCTTGGTGATAACAATGTCACCCACTTTAATAAAAGCTAATGCGTGTGCATGCGTTACGTCGTACATAATTATGTCATTTAGTACAAGAAGCCGTGAGAAGGCAGGATAAAGTGTGTAAAATACACTGGACCCTCTAGTCCTCTGTGTATATGTTGCAAACTGTCCCTTTAAGCGGATATCAAGAAAAATAATATTCACTGTAAGTATTAAATAACCCAAACATTTTCTTAATTGGGGCAAGATTGATACCCCCTACTCCTCGTTAGGCCCACTAGCCCTACATGCAAGGAGTCATGGGGACACAACTACCTTCAAGGGAATGCACACAATGTAGGCATAGGGCTGAAGTCTACCCTAGAAAGTCATGGTGTATAATTGTTTCTGTGCAACATTATATTAGCGACATGGTGACCAAAAAAATGGGCAAAGGCCATCAACCCCAGTGGCTGAAGGAGTGACTGCACGCTGACAGAGTAGGCTCTTATATTTGATCAGGAAATGTGTCAATTCAGTTATTTTAAAAAATGTTAAACAATTGGAATCATTAATATTATAGTTCAACTGCAATCCTCTGACCGCACATCCCAAGTGTGCATACTGTACCTCTAACACAGATCCATACACATCCCAAGTGTGCATACTGTACCTCTAACACAGATCCACACACATCCCAAGTGTGCATACTGTACCTCTAACACAGATCCACACACATCCCAAGTGTGCATACTGTACCTCTAACACAGATCCACACACATCCCAAGTGTGCATACTGTACCTCTAACACAGATCCACATACATCCCAAGTGTGCATACTGTACCTCTAACACAGATCCACATACATCCCAAGTGTGCATACTGTACCTCTAACACAGATCCACACACATTCCAAGTGTGCATACTGTACCTCCAGCACAGATCCACACACATCCCAAGTGTGCATACTGTACCTCTAACACAGATCCACACACATCCCAAGTGTGCATACTGTACCTCTAACACAGATCCATACACATCCCAAGTGTGCATACTGTACCTCTAACACAGATCCACACACATCCCAAGTGTGCATACTGTACCTCTAACACAGATCCACACACATCCCAAGTGTGCATACTGTACCTCTAACACACATCCCAAGTGTGCATACTGTACCTCTAACACAGATCCACACACATCCCAAGTGTGCATACTGTACCTCTAACACAGATCCACACACATCCCAAGTGTGCATACTGTACCTCTAACACAGATCCACACAGATCCCAAGTGTGCATACTGTACCTCTAACACAGATCCACACACATCCCAAGTGTGCATACTGTACCTCTAACACAGATCCACACACATCCCAAGTGTGCATACTGTACCTCTAACACAGATCCACACACATCCCAAGTGTGCATACTGTACCTCTAACACAGATCCACACACATCCCAAGTGTGCATACTGTACCTCTAACACAGATCCACATACATCCCAAGTGTGCATACTGTACCTCTAACACAGATCCACACACATCCCAAGTGTGCATACTGTACCTCTAACACAGATCCACACACATCCCAAGTGTGCATACTGTACCTCTAACACAGATCCACATACATCCCAAGTGTGCATACTGTACCTCTAACACAGATCCACATACATCCCAAGTGTGCATACTGTACCTCTAACACAGATCCACACACATCCCAAGTGTGCATACTGTACCTCTAACACAGATCCATACACATCCCAAGTGTGCATACTGTACCTCTAACACAGATCCACACACATCCCAAGTGTGCATACTGTACCTCTAACACAGATCCACACACATCCCAAGTGTGCATACTGTACCTCTAACACAGATCCACACACATTCCAAGTGTGCATACTGTACCTCCAGCACAGATCCACACACATCCCAAGTGTGCATACTGTACCTCTAACACAGATCCACACACATCCCAAGTGTGCATACTGTACCTCTAACACAGATCCACACACATCCCAAGTGTGCATACTGTACCTCTAACACAGATCCACACACATCCCAAGTGTGCATACTGTACCTCTAACACAGATCCACACACATCCCAAGTGTGCATACTGTACCTCTAACACAGATCCACATACATCCCAAGTGTGCATACTGTACCTCTAACACAGATCCACACACATCCCAAGTGTGCATACTGTACCTCTAACACAGATCCACACACATCCCAAGTGTGCATACTGTACCTCTAACACAGATCCACATACATCCCAAGTGTGCATACTGTACCTCTAACACAGATCCACATACATCCCAAGTGTGCATACTGTACCTCTAACACAGATCCACACACATCCCAAGTGTGCATACTGTACCTCTAACACAGATCCACACACATCCCAAGTGTGCATACTGTACCTCTAACACAGATCCACATACATCCCAAGTGTGCATACTGTACCTCTAACACAGATCCACACACATCCCAAGTGTGCATACTGTACCTCTAACACAGATCCACACACATCCCAAGTGTGCATACTGTACCTCTAACACAGATCCACACACATCCCAAGTGTGCATACTGTACCTCTAACACAGATCCACATACATCCCAAGTGTGCATACTGTACCTCTAACACAGATCCACACACATCCCAAGTGTGCATACTGTACCTCTAACACAGATCCACATACATCCCAAGTGTGCATACTGTACCTCTAACACAGATCCACATACATCCCAAGTGTGCATACTGTACCTCTAACACAGATCCACACACATTCCAAGTGTGCATACTGTACCTCCAGCACAGATCCACACACATCCCAAGTGTGCATACTGTACCTCTAACACAGATCCACACACATCCCAAGTGTGCATACTGTACCTCTAACACAGATCCATACACATCCCAAGTGTGCATACTGTACCTCTAACACAGATCCACACACATCCCAAGTGTGCATACTGTACCTCTAACACAGATCCACACACATCCCAAGTGTGCATACTGTACCTCTAACACAGATCCACACACATCCCAAGTGTGCATACTGTACCTCTAACACAGATCCACACACATCCCAAGTGTGCATACTGTACCTCTAACACAGATCCACACACATCCCAAGTGTGCATACTGTACCTCTAACACAGATCCACACACATCCCAAGTGTGCATACTGTACCTCTAACACAGATCCACACACATCCCAAGTGTGCATACTGTACCTCTAACACAGATCCACACACATCCCAAGTGTGCATACTGTACCTCTAACACAGATCCACACACATCCCAAGTGTGCATACTGTACCTCTAACACAGATCCACACACATCCCAAGTGTGCATACTGTACCTCTAACACAGATCCACATACATCCCAAGTGTGCATACTGTACCTCTAACACAGATCCACACAGATCCCAAGTGTGCATACTGTACCTCTAACACAGATCCACACACATCCCAAGTGTGCATACTGTACCTCTAACACAGATCCACACACATCCCAAGTGTGCATACTGTACCTCTAACACAGATCCACACACATCCCAAGTGTGCATACTGTACCTCTAACACAGATCCACATACATCCCAAGTGTGCATACTGTACCTCTAACACAGATCCACACACATCCCAAGTGTGCATACTGTACCTCTAACACAGATCCACATACATCCCAAGTGTGCATACTGTACCTCTAACACAGATCCACATACATCCCAAGTGTGCATACTGTACCTCTAACACAGATCCACACACATCCCAAGTGTGCATACTGTACCTCCAGCACAGATCCACACACATCCCAAGTGTGCATACTGTACCTCTAACACAGATCCACACACATCCCAAGTGTGCATACTGTACCTCTAACACAGATCCATACACATCCCAAGTGTGCATACTGTACCTCTAACACAGATCCACACACATCCCAAGTGTGCATACTGTACCTCTAACACAGATCCACACACATCCCAAGTGTGCATACTGTACCTCTAACACAGATCCACACACATCCCAAGTGTGCATACTGTACCTCTAACACAGATCCACACACATCCCAAGTGTGCATACTGTACCTCTAACACAGATCCACACACATCCCAAGTGTGCATACTGTACCTCTAACACAGATCCACACACATCCCAAGTGTGCATACTGTACCTCTAACACAGATCCACACACATCCCAAGTGTGCATACTGTACCTCTAACACAGATCCACACACATCCCAAGTGTGCATACTGTACCTCTAACACAGATCCACACACATCCCAAGTGTGCATACTGTACCTCTAACACAGATCCACACACATCCCAAGTGTGCATACTGTACCTCTAACACAGATCCACACACATCCCAAGTGTGCATACTGTACCTCTAACACAGATCCACACACATCCCAAGTGTGCATACTGTACCTCTAACACAGATCCACACACATTCCAAGTGTGCATACTGTACCTCCAGCACAGATCCACACACATCCCAAGTGTGCATACTGTACCTCTAACACAGATCCACACACATCCCAAGTGTGCATACTGTACCTCTAACACAGATCCATACACATCCCAAGTGTGCATACTGTACCTCTAACACAGATCCACACACATCCCAAGTGTGCATACTGTACCTCTAACACAGATCCACACACATCCCAAGTGTGCATACTGTACCTCTAACACAGATCCACACACATCCCAAGTGTGCATACTGTACCTCTAACACAGATCCACACACATCCCAAGTGTGCATACTGTACCTCTAACACAGATCCACACACATCCCAAGTGTGCATACTGTACCTCTAACACAGATCCACACACATCCCAAGTGTGCATACTGTACCTCTAACACAGATCCACACACATCCCAAGTGTGCATACTGTACCTCTAACACAGATCCACACACATCCCAAGTGTGCATACTGTACCTCTAACACAGATCCACACACATCCCAAGTGTGCATACTGTACCTCTAACACAGATCCCAAGTGTGCATACTGTACCTCTAACACAGATCCCAAGTGTGCATACTGTACCTCTAACACAGATCCACACACATCCCAAGTGTGCATACTGTACCTCTAACACAGATCCATACACATCCCAAGTGTGCATACTGTACCTCTAACACAGATCCACACACATCCCAAGTGTGCATACTGTACCTCTAACACAGATCCACACACATCCCAAGTGTGCATACTGTACCTCTAACACAGATCCACACACATCCCAAGTGTGCATACTGTACCTCTAACACAGATCCACACACATCCCAAGTGTGCATACTGTACCTCTAACACAGATCCACACACATCCCAAGTGTGCATACTGTACCTCTAACACAGATCCACACACATCCCAAGTGTGCATACTGTACCTCTAACACAGATCCCAAGTGTGCATACTGTACCTCTAACACAGATCCCAAGTGTGCATACTGTACCTCTAACACAGATCCACACACATCCCAAGTGTGCATACTGTACCTCTAACACAGATCCACACACATCCCAAGTGTGCATACTGTACCTCTAACACAGATCCACACACATCCCAAGTGTGCATACTGTACCTCTAACACAGATCCACACACATCCCAAGTGTGCATACTGTACCTCTAACACAGATCCACACACATCCCAAGTGTGCATACTGTACCTCTAACACAGATCCACACACATCCCAAGTGTGCATACTGTACCTCTAACACAGATCCATACACATCCCAAGTGTGCATACTGTACCTCTAACACAGATCCACACACATCCCAAGTGTGCATACTGTACCTCTAACACAGATCCACACACATCCCAAGTGTGCATACTGTACCTCTAACACAGATCCACACACATCCCAAGTGTGCATACTGTACCTCTAACACAGATCCATACACATCCCAAGTGTGCATACTGTACCTCTAACACAGATCCACACACATCCCAAGTGTGCATACTGTACCTCTAACACAGATCCACACACATCCCAAGTGTGCATACTGTACCTCTAACACAGATCCACACACATCCCAAGTGTGCATACTGTACCTCTAACACAGATCCACACACATCCCAAGTGTGCATACTGTACCTCTAACACAGATCCCAAGTGTGCATACTGTACCTCTAACACAGATCCACACACATCCCAAGTGTGCATACTGTACCTCTAACACAGATCCACACACATCCCAAGTGTGCATACTGTACCTCTAACACAGATCCATACACATCCCAAGTGTGCATACTGTACCTCTAACACAGATCCACACACATCCCAAGTGTGCATACTGTACCTCTAACACAGATCCACACACATCCCAAGTGTGCATACTGTACCTCTAACACAGATCCACACACATCCCAAGTGTGCATACTGTACCTCTAACACAGATCCACACACATCCCAAGTGTGCATACTGTACCTCTAACACAGATCCATACACATCCCAAGTGTGCATACTGTACCTCTAACACAGATCCACACACATCCCAAGTGTGCATACTGTACCTCTAACACAGATCCACACACATCCCAAGTGTGCATACTGTACCTCTAACACAGATCCACACACATTCCAAGTGTGCATACTGTACCTCCAGCACAGATCCACACACATCCCAAGTGTGCATACTGTACCTCTAACACAGATCCACACACATCCCAAGTGTGCATACTGTACCTCTAACACAGATCCACACACATCCCAAGTGTGCATACTGTACCTCTAACACAGATCCACACACATCCCAAGTGTGCATACTGTACCTCTAACACAGATCCACACACATTCCAAGTGTGCATACTGTACCTCTAACACAGATCCACACACATCCCAAGTGTGCATACTGTACCTCTAACACAGATCCCAAGTGTGCATACTGTACCTCTAACACACATCCCAAGTGTGCATACTGTACCTCTAACACAGATCCATACACATCCCAAGTGTGCATACTGTACCTCTAACACAGATCCACACACATCCCAAGTGTGCATACTGTACCTCTAACACAGATCCACACACATCCCAAGTGTGCATACTGTACCTCTAACACAGATCCACACACATCCCAAGTGTGCATACTGTACCTCTAACACAGATCCACACACATCCCAAGTGTGCATACTGTACCTCTAACACAGATCCACACACATCCCAAGTGTGCATACTGTACCTCTAACACAGATCCACACACATCCCAAGTGTGCATACTGTACCTCTAACACAGATCCCAAGTGTGCATACTGTACCTCTAACACAGATCCCAAGTGTGCATACTGTACCTCTAACACAGATCCACACACATCCCAAGTGTGCATACTGTACCTCTAACACAGATCCACACACATCCCAAGTGTGCATACTGTACCTCTAACACAGATCCACACACATCCCAAGTGTGCATACTGTACCTCTAACACAGATCCACACACATCCCAAGTGTGCATACTGTACCTCTAACACAGATCCACACACATCCCAAGTGTGCATACTGTACCTCTAACACAGATCCACACACATCCCAAGTGTGCATACTGTACCTCTAACACAGATCCATACACATCCCAAGTGTGCATACTGTACCTCTAACACAGATCCACACACATCCCAAGTGTGCATACTGTACCTCTAACACAGATCCACACACATCCCAAGTGTGCATACTGTACCTCTAACACAGATCCACACACATCCCAAGTGTGCATACTGTACCTCTAACACAGATCCATACACATCCCAAGTGTGCATACTGTACCTCTAACACAGATCCACACACATCCCAAGTGTGCATACTGTACCTCTAACACAGATCCACACACATCCCAAGTGTGCATACTGTACCTCTAACACAGATCCACACACATCCCAAGTGTGCATACTGTACCTCTAACACAGATCCACACACATCCCAAGTGTGCATACTGTACCTCTAACACAGATCCCAAGTGTGCATACTGTACCTCTAACACAGATCCACACACATCCCAAGTGTGCATACTGTACCTCTAACACAGATCCACACACATCCCAAGTGTGCATACTGTACCTCTAACACAGATCCATACACATCCCAAGTGTGCATACTGTACCTCTAACACAGATCCACACACATCCCAAGTGTGCATACTGTACCTCTAACACAGATCCACACACATCCCAAGTGTGCATACTGTACCTCTAACACAGATCCACACACATCCCAAGTGTGCATACTGTACCTCTAACACAGATCCACACACATCCCAAGTGTGCATACTGTACCTCTAACACAGATCCATACACATCCCAAGTGTGCATACTGTACCTCTAACACAGATCCACACACATCCCAAGTGTGCATACTGTACCTCTAACACAGATCCACACACATCCCAAGTGTGCATACTGTACCTCTAACACAGATCCACACACATTCCAAGTGTGCATACTGTACCTCCAGCACAGATCCACACACATCCCAAGTGTGCATACTGTACCTCTAACACAGATCCACACACATCCCAAGTGTGCATACTGTACCTCTAACACAGATCCACACACATCCCAAGTGTGCATACTGTACCTCTAACACAGATCCACACACATCCCAAGTGTGCATACTGTACCTCTAACACAGATCCACACACATTCCAAGTGTGCATACTGTACCTCTAACACAGATCCACACACATCCCAAGTGTGCATACTGTACCTCTAACACAGATCCCAAGTGTGCATACTGTACCTCTAACACACATCCCAAGTGTGCATACTGTACCTCTAACACAGATCCAGACAGAATGATGTGAGCGCAGAGCGGACTCTGAGGGTCGAATCCCTGCTGGCGACAATAATGTGTCTGAGCCAGAGACATGGACAAAGATGCCTGGGGGTTCACCTGCATGGAGAAGATTAGGTTTTAGTTCGTCTTCACAGTTGATTTACAACTCCTGCAAATATTCATGGCCTCACCAGACTGGGAGGATTTTCTTTCAGTTACATTTTGGAGAAAAAAATAGACAGACATGACATAAAACTAAAATCATTTCAAATTGCAACTTTCTGGCTTTAAGAAACTATAAAAAGTAAATGGTGGTAGTCAATAAGATTAGATTTTTTAGAGGAAGCAGAGTGAAAAGAAATTGAATCAGAAATGATGAAATCACCCTGTAAAAAATTCATTTCTAAAGCGAACACCAGCAGCAGAATGAATGACAAGAGTCTGCAGCTAAAAAGGAGCGTTGACACCTCGGAGGGCTGTTGCTGTTGGAAGACTGGATGATTGTGGCATGAATGCTGGATTATGGAAGACTGGATGATTGTGGCATGAATGCTGGATCATGGAAGACTGGATGATTGTAACATGAATGCTGGATTATGGAAGACTGGATGATTGTGGCATGAATGCTGGATTATGGAAGACTGGATGATTGTGGCATGAATGTTGGATTATGGAAGACTGGATGATTGTGGCATGAATGCTGGATCATGGAAGACTGGATGATTGTAACATGAATGCTGGATTATGGAAGACTGGATGATTGTGGCATGAATGCTGGATTATGGAAGACTAGATGATTGTGGCATGAATGCTGGATTATGGAAGACTGGATGATTGTGGCATGAATGCTGGATTATGGAAGACTGGATGATTGTGGCATGAATGCTGGATTATGGAAGACTGGATGATTGTGGCATGAATGCTGGATTATGGAAGACTAGATGATTGTGGCATGAATGCTGGATTATGGAAGACTGGATGATTGTGGCATGAATGCTGGATTATGGAAGACTGGATGATTGTGGCATGAATGTTGGATTATGGAAGACTGGATGATTGTGGCATGAATGCTGGATTATGGAAGACTGGATGATTGTAACATGAATGCTGGATTATGGAAGACTGGATGATTGCGGCATGCAGCGTTGGGCAAGGTGATGATGCTGGAACTTTTGTTTGGTTCAGTTCCAGTAACATTTATGAAGACCACCCTCTTAAAATTAACCAGCAATAACAGAAAGATGGATAGTACTTTATTGATTCCTTCAGGATAAACCAGGCCAAACATTTTTTAGACCAAAAGTATTCACATACACTTGATAGTTTTGCCATACTTGACTTGTTGTACGGAAGTTTGGAGGAATAATTGAAATACAAAAATCCAACCACTTGTCATAGAAGAAAGCCAAAGAAATAATCCACGGCGCAGGTCAAAGAGGTCACACACAGAATCAAGCGTGTTCAAATTAAAGTATTTTGTGGGATTCTTAACACGACCCATTGTGTCAAGGTCATGGCCTGCAAAATAGTCCCAATCGCAATCCAATGGAAAATCTCTGGTGGAAATGTCGAGAACAAGACTCCAACCTGCAAAGGTGATCCGACAACAGCAACTACAGAAATATGATTAAGTGGATTGTTTGGCACTCACTACTCCATATTTTCCTCAAAATTAAGTGACTCCATTTTCGTACTTGATGTAAAAATGTAACTTCTGCTGACTACTAAACTTTATCACTTAAATTATTTTGTTGTTTCAAAGCCAGAAAGTCGCCATGTGGAATGACTCGCTTTGTGTCATGTCTGATATTTGCTGTTTTTCCACCAAATGAAACAACTGAATAAACATCTTCTAAGACTGGTGATTAAAATACAATTTATTCATTGTTCCCATCACCTTTTATGCAAAGCTAAGAGGTTTTCTTCAGAAAACCTAGCAATGTACTGGAGATTCAAAAGTTGTACCAATAAAACACTAACATGCTGGGAACAACATTGGTGACTGAGAGCCTAGCAAAACATGATACTTAGTACAAATAAAACATGATACATAGTACAAATAAAACATGATACATAGTACAAATAAAACATGATACATAGTACAAATAAAACATGATACATAGTACAAATAAAACATGATACATAGTACAAATAAAACATGATACATAGTACAAATAAAACATGATACATGGTACAAATAAAACATGATACATGGTACAAATAAAACATGATACATAGTACAAATAAAACATGATACATAGTACAAATAAAACATGATACATGGTACAAATAAAACATGATACATGGTACAAATAAAACATGATACATAGTACAAATAAAACATGATACATAGTACAAAGAAAACATGATACATAGTACAAATAAAGGGTAAACAAGAATAGTTGAATACAACAAAAACAATGTTCATATACAGTGGTGGTCAAAAGTGTAGGTACACGTGTAAAGAAGATGATGTCATGGCTGTCTTGACTTTCCAATCATTTCTACAACTCTTATTTATTTGTGATGTAGTGATTGGAGCACATACTTGTTGCTCACAAAAAACATTCATGAAGTTTGCTTCTTTTATGAATTTATTATGGCTCTACTGAAAATGTGAGGGTCAAAGGTATACGTACAGCAATGTTCATATTTGCTTACATGTCCCTTGGCAAGTTTACCTGCAAGAAGGTGCTTTTGGTCGCCATCCACAAGCTTCTGTGCACATTTTTCACCACTAAATTGCTGCAGTTCAGCTAAATGTGTTGCTTTTCTGATATGGACTTGTTTCTTGAGCATTGTCCACACCTTTAAGTCAGGACTTTGGGAAGGCCATTCTACAATCTTCATTCTAGCCTGATTTAGCCATTCCTTTACCACTTTTGAGGTGTGTTTGGGGTCATTGTCCTGTTGGAACACCCAACTGTGCCCAAGACCCAACCAACCTCCCCCCTGATGATTTTAGCTTGTCCTGAACAATTTGGAGCTCATCCTCCTTTTTCATTGTCCCATTTAAAGCAGCAGTTTCCATGGGCAGCAAAACAGGCCCAGAGCATAATACGACCGCCACCATGCTTGACAATAGGCATGGTGTATTGTGGCCAAACAGCTCCATTTGTGTTTAATATGACATCACATGGACACAGATAAGACCTAATGTGAAGGTTCTGTGGTTAGATGAAACAAAAATGGTGCTGTTTGGCCACAACACCCAGCAATATGTTTAAAAGGAGAAAAGGTGAGGCCTTTAATCCCAGGAACACCAGGCCTACTGTCAAGCATGGTGATGATAGTATTATGTTCTGGGCCTGTTTAGGAACATGTAAGCAAATATTAACATTGCTGTATTGACCCAGCAGATGTGGTCACATGTTCAGTAGAGCCATAATAAATTCATAAAAGAAGCAAACTTCATGAATGTTTTTGGTGAGCCTCAAGTATGTGCTCCAATCACTACATCACAAAAAAATAAGAAATGATTGGAAAGTCAGCCATGACATGATGTTCTTTACAAGTGGAAGTAGACTTTTGACGTCACAAGTCAGGTGACTGGAGAGTTGAGTCGACACGTGACTTGAAGTCCAACTCGTCACAGAAGTTACATGGCAGATAAGAAGTTGCTGCGTCATGCTTGCGTTTCTACGGTTGCATAAATGACCGTTTTCCCCATGTTTTTTTGTCCGGATTCAACATAATAATAAACGTAAAATGTGTTGGTGATGAGATAAGTTAGTAGATATTCAAATTATTTGCTTTGTTGCCTACAAAGACACAGTTGAGTTGTTAAATTGAAGTGACTCAGCATATTGACCAACATGGTGTTCTTTTAAACCTGTTTCAGTGACTCAGCATATTGACCTACATGGTGTTCTTTTAAACCTGTTTCAGTGACTCAGCATATTGACCTACATGGTGTTCTTTTAAACCTGTTTCAGTGACTCAGCATATTGACCTACATGGTGTTCTTTTAAACCTGTTTCAGTGACTCAGCATATTGACCTACATGGTGTTCTTTTAAACCTGTTTCAGTGACTCAGCATATTGACCTACACAGTGTTATTTTAAACCTGTTTCAGTGACTCAGCATATTGACCTACACAGTGTTATTTTAAACCTGTTTCAGTGACTCAGCATATTGACCTGCACAGTGTTATTTTAAACCTGTTTCAGTGACTCAGCATATTGACCTACACGGTGTTGCTTTAAACCTGTTTCAGTGACTCAGCATATTGACCTACACAGTGTTATTTTAAACCTGTTTCAGTGACTCAGCATATTGACCTACATGGTGTTCTTTTAAACCTGTTTCAGTGACTCAGCATATTGACCTACATGGTGTTCTTTTAAACCTGTTTCAGTGACTCAGCATATTGACCTACACGGTGTTGCTTTAAACCTGTTTCAGTGACTCAGCATATTGACCTACACAGTGTTATTTTAAACCTGTTTCAGTGACTCAGCATATTGACCTACACGGTGTTGCTTTAAACCTGTTTCAGTGACTCAGCATATTGACCTACACGGTGTTATTTTAAACCTGTTTCAGTGACTCAGCATATTGACCTGCACAGTGTTGCTTTAAACCTGTTTCAGTGACTCAGCATATCTACCTACACAGTGTTGCTTTAAACCTGTTTCAGTGACTCAGCATATTGACCTACACAGTGTTCTTTTAAACCTGTTTCAGTGACTCAGCATATTGACCTGCACAGTGTTGCTTTAAACCTGTTTCAGTGACTCAGCATATCTACCTACACAGTGTTGCTTTAAACCTGTTTCAGTGACTCAGCATATTGACCTACACAGTGTTCTTTTAAACCTGTTTCAGTGACTCAGCATATTGACCTGCACAGTGTTGCTTTAAACCTGTTTCAGTGACTCAGCATATTGACCTACACAGTGTTATTTTAAACCTGTTTCAGTGACTCAGCATATTGACCTACATGGTGTTCTTTTAAACCTGTTTCAGTGACTCAGCATATTGACCTACACAGTGTTATTTTAAACCTGTTTCAGTGACTCAGCATATTGACCTACACGGTGTTGCTTTAAACCTGTTTCAGTGACTCAGCATATTGACCTACACAGTGTTATTTTAAACCTGTTTCAGTGACTCAGCATATTGACCTACACGGTGTTGCTTTAAACCTGTTTCAGTGACTCAGCATATTGACCTACACGGTGTTATTTTAAACCTGTTTCAGTGACTCAGCATATTGACCTGCACAGTGTTGCTTTAAACCTGTTTCAGTGACTCAGCATATCTACCTACACAGTGTTGCTTTAAACCTGTTTCAGTGACTCAGCATATTGACCTACACAGTGTTCTTTTAAACCTGTTTCAGTGACTCAGCATATTGACCTGCACAGTGTTGCTTTAAACCTGTTTCAGTGACTCAGCATATTGACCTACACAGTGTTATTTTAAACCTGTTTCAGTGACTCAGCATATTGACCTGCACAGTGTTGCTTTAAACCTGTTTCAGTGACTCAGCATATCTACCTACACAGTGTTGCTTTAAACCTGTTTCAGTGACTCAGCATATTGACCTACACAGTGTTCTTTTAAACCTGTTTCAGTGACTCAGCATATTGACCTGCACAGTGTTGCTTTAAACCTGTTTCAGTGACTCAGCATATTGACCTACATGGTGTTCTTTTAAACCTGTTTCAGTGACTCAGCATATTGACCTACATGGTGTTATTTTAAACCTGTTTCAGTGACTCAGCATATTGACCTACACAGTGTTATTTTAAACCTGTTTCAGTGACTCAGCATATTGACCTACACAGTGTTATTTTAAACCTGTTTCAGTGACTCAGCATATTGACCTACACAGTGTTGCTTTAAACCTGTTTCAGTGACTCAGCATATTGACCTACACAGTGTTGCTTTAAACCTGTTTCAGTGACTCAGCATATTGACCTACATGGTGTTCTTTTAAACCTGTTTCAGTGACTCAGCATATTGACCTACACAATGTTGCTTTAAACCTGTTTCAGTGACTCAGCATATTGACCTACACAATGTTGCTTTAAACCTGTTTCAGTGACTCAGCATATTGACCTACACAGTGTTGCTTTAAACCGGGGGTGTCCAAAGTGCGGCCCGCCACACATTCTGCAAAAATGATAGTATTGCAAAAATTAAAAAAAACATTTTAAAAAAAGTGGAATGAGGTGAAATCTTATGAGAAAAATTGGCAATGTTGACACAAAGCTGACATGCAGCCAGTTTTTTTTTCTCCTTTTGTATTTATTTTCTTTTTTTCCCATTGCTCGAAAAAAGAAAAAAAAAAGGACAAAAAAATCTTTATATTATGAATTATTACTTAAAAATTATCACTTTAAAATGTTTTATGTGGAAAAAATATTGCATATGTTGTGTGGTTGCCATATAAAACATCAAATTTTTGACAAAAGAGCATAAAACAAAATAATAGTTCAAACTTCAAATCGTCAGATATATCGAAAGTTGATCTTGAAATGAAAGTGTTAAAAGTCATTTAAAAAAAATAACAAAAATGTATCACTTTGGGATCTCAAATATATTTAGTAGGATTTTATTTAACTTTTCACTGTGATTACTCAAAAATATTAATTAATTAAAATTAATAGTGACCTGCATTATTGATCTTTGAGGGCTTTAATTGCTAAACAAAAGGAACTCTCCTGAAGGAATCAATACAATAATATCTATCTAAATATTGCATATTTCAGTTTTACTATAAAAATCATATTTGTTTTTGACAGAAAAGGCATAAAACCTTGTTTGTTTGACTTTATATCAACCTCAAGTTGATAGAGATTTACTGTAAGCATTAAATAAGAAATAATAATAATAATTTGACTTATTTTTAACATTTAAGTGACTGAGACCCTCTATGCTCCCCAGGAGCCCTAAGGATGAAAAAAAAATCCATATATTTTGTTATGGTTTGAAAATGAAAAATGTGAAAATGTCCCGCATGCTTCAATGTTTCCGTGTGGAAAAAGTTTGGACACCCCTGCTTTAAACCTTCGTGTTCATTTGAAACCCAAAGTATTTGTTTTGTTGACTTCCACGCTAAAGGTGAGCAGGCTGGCTTACCTGCAGGTCCTGCACGGAGACCTCCATGCGAGTCAAGTACAGGTAAGGCACACCTGAGCTGGAACCTCGCGGCCCGTCGCTCACCGAGAAGACGTTGGAGAAGGGCTGCCCGGCCACCGGCCGCCGGCTGCTGA
Organism: Nerophis ophidion; assembly: GCF_033978795.1. Taxonomy (NCBI): domain Eukaryota; kingdom Metazoa; phylum Chordata; class Actinopteri; order Syngnathiformes; family Syngnathidae; genus Nerophis; species Nerophis ophidion. The sequence continues at coordinate 1,165,796 of NC_084637.1, read as the reverse complement.
TGGTGGCCATGGACGTCCAGTCGCACAGGTGGGCGATGAAGCGGGCGACACGAGCCACCTGGTCGCGGGGGGGCAGGCCGGCCCGGCAGGTGGACGCGAGGAGGAGCCAACAGGTAAGGCGGAAGAGAGCCCTCATGACTGCGGACCAAGAATGACACCAAACAGCTCGACAACTTCTTTTAAGATCGGCTCCGGAAGTAAAAAGCCACGACTTCCGGCTTTCAGAATAAGACGCGGTGTACAGATTTCAAAATAAAAAGGGACAAGAAGATGAAAAAGTGTTTTATTTGAAAAAGTAGTACAATCAAGCAGCGTTGATCAAGTGGGCTCACAAGCATCTTCACATCCAGAAGAAGTCACGTCACGGAAATTCTCCTTCGTGAATGTGCCTCCACAACAACTGCTGCCGCACATGCAGGCCACTTCCTGTTCATGCTTTGCTGGGATGTGACTGTCAGCTGAGTAATTCCAGGTGAGTTCCGTGCCTGCCTTCACCACACTTGCACACACACACACACACACGCACACACGCACACACACACGCACACGCGCACACACACACACACGCGCACACACACACACACACACACACACACACGCGCACACACACGCACACACACGCACACACACACACACACACACACACAGAGAGTTATAATACTGCAGACTGAAAGACAGCAGCACATGATGGGTGCTCCTCTCACCAGCTGGTGAAGAAAGCGGTGATGGCAAAGTCGGGGTCTTGGGAGTCGGTGAAGACGTTCTGGATGAAAAGATTTGGCTGGCAACTGTGCTGCAGCGGACATGGAAGTCAAATGTCATGAATATCAGAGGTTCTTTCTACCAAACATTCTCCACTGATTAGTCCTAGGACAACACAAATGTCATTCTAAAAGAAATAACTTTGAATACCGTATTTCCTTGAATGGCCGCAGGACATATAGTATGCACCTGCCTTGAATTACTGCCGGGTCATCACCTGTCCTCATTTTCAAAATGGAGGAGGCTGATTTCAATACTGGTCATTTGAAATCGCATAAAGGGAAGAAGATTAAGAGCTATTCAGGAGGATTTAAGGTCCAAGCTTACATCACACTCAAATTTTCACTGCATACCTTTGGTAAGTGCCGGAGTGAGAAGAGGTTTTAAAATAATTAGTGCATGCTTACTTTTAACGCATGCCTTTGGTAAGCGCAGGAGTGAGAGGTGTTAAATTAATCAGCGCCCTGGTGGAAATTCAAGGAAATACGGTATAATATCATTTGAACTCTACAGCTAAATGATGTCAACATTATTCATGTAGTTATAAAAGTCCCCCCCAGGAAATACTGAATATTTTTGTTCTTTTCAGCGGCACTGACATTCTTCAACATCATCGCAAATTAGATGTATCTGTAAACTTCTTTCATTTGCAGTAGTTTGCAGAAAAAGAAAAAAAGACAACTAGATCTGAACTGGCTTAACAGAGCTTGCATCATCTAGCAACGATGAAAAGAAATATGAGGTCCTTTTCAAAGGAGTTTCAATACATCATAAATCTGCTGATGTTGAGTTTTTCAACAGACTTGACATGTCAACTAAAAATCTGTCTGTTGTGGTGACTTTCTGTAAAGTTGACCTACGTTGAAGAAGCGGCTCACGTTTCCTTCCCTGGTGGCATCCAAGAAATAAAGATCAGCGGGGTTTGGAACTCTGTTTGAACTCTTCAGACTCTCCATCTTGTTGCCATTCCCAGCAGCATTTGCTGTCATCACAGAGATCTTCTTCCCCGACTTTTCCTCCGCGGCTCTCTGGATTACTGGAACATGCAGCGGGGGCGAGGTGGGTGCAGGTGTTTCCAAGGTGCTCCCTTCCAGCACGGGGGGTGCCAGCCACTCCGTCACCACCTCCACCTCGTCGTCTGACGGCAGATCCACTCTGGTCAGTTTAGGAGGAGGGGGCTCGACGGGTCTCTGGGCTCGCTGCAGGATCACACCTGGAGAAGTCCACATAGTCAGCATTCATTCGGAGTGGACATCAGAACAAAATGATGGGTGGTTTGTCTTACCTGCAAATATGCACACAAAGGTGCCCGCGTCCAAGTCGTCACGGCAACGCACACCCCAGCCACAACGGTCTGTCCAGAACACTTGAAGACGGACTCTGATTCCTCTCTGCACGACTTGATTTTGGCAGCGTGCGCGATCGCAGGCGCACCACGGCCCGCACTCACACAACCTGCCGCACGTCATCACTTGGTGATTAACCACACCTGTCATTGGCACTCTCCTCAACTCACCCGAGTGGCAAAGGCTCGGTCAGCCTTTGATGGCTATAATTGCGCTGAGCTCCCGTCACGGCAACGCAGGCGCAGCGTCGTGCGTCCAAACAGCCGTCCGGGCAGTCGCAACAGGCATCGAACACGGGGCCGCGGCTCAAGAAGCAGCCGTGCGGCCATCGTTCCTTCCTGTAGCGGAATTCCGCTGGCCGGGTATCGCCGGGCCCGAGGCACAGCTCCACGGGCGTTGGCTCAGAGCCACGACTCAGGTCTATCTCGGGAAGCTGGGGACTCTGCACTTCAGAAGGATCCAACTGCACGGCCATGTTGAAGGAGAAGTAGTCTAGCTGGAGGAAGCGGGAAAGGAGTTTTCAATGCAGTCAAAAGTGGCTCACGACTCCCCCTCTCCCTCCTGTGTGAAGTGGGCTCAGGCACGGCTGTCCAAGGGCCAGATGTAGCCTGCCACTTCATTTTATTTGGCCCTCAAAAGTCTGGAAATAATGCATTCTTTCTTTCTACTTTGGGGGAAATAATATATGTAATGTTAACGTAAATATCATGCAAAGATATGTATTCAAACAAACATCCATTTTCTACCGCTTGTCCTTCTTTGGGATCGCGGGGGGTGCTGGAGCCTATCTCAGCTGCATTCGGGCAGAAGGCGGTATACACCCTGGACAAGTCGCCACCTCATTGCTGATGATTAAACATTCAAACCATTTTGTAAACAGAAATTAATACTAATAATAATAATGATTACAAAATCAAATGGTGCAATATAAAAGTAGCAATAGATTTCATGGTCAAATTGTGAAATTTACTGTGGTTTTTACAGCATTTTTTCCATAAGAAAAAAAGATAATTTTTTACTGTAATAAACTACAATACAACACAATAATACACCCAAAAGTCTGCACTTGTTGATTTGCAGTAAAAACAAACAATCAGTCAGCTTTAGCTTTGCAATGACCTTTTTCTTCATTGTTGTTAGCTGGCGGTGCTCCCCCGCCTCCACCCACACAAGCAAAGATCATGGATGACTGACAAGAAGCTTAACTCCCTTCATTTAATTTGCTTTTTGAACAAACACGCTCAGGTGCTGAGAGCGATGCCCAGAGGGAATCCTCTGGAAGCAAGAGACAAAGAAACTTAACTTCATTTTCATTTATCGTGCGTTAAATGTACTCATTGATTATCGGCCCAGACGTAGCCACTGAACTACTAGATCACGAGACCAGCGATTCTCAAACTGTGGTACATGTACTCCATCTGGTGGTGCGCCAAAGTATCACTTGATGAAAGTACAGTGTTTTATTTCCCTCTATTCAAACAGTGCTACTGTTTAAACTGAGCACGGTTACAGTGGCCAAAAATATTAAGTACTTGTTAAATAAAACCTCTGCCTTGTTTTTAATGAATACATAGGCCATTACGTATTTTAATCTTGGTCACTATGGTGGTACTTGGAGAGCCAAGTGTTTTCTGAAGTGGTAAAAAATTGACAACCACTGCCTAGACACAAGCGACTCAATCCCAGATCAACAGTTAAGTCTAATTGAGTCAGGTGTGGTCTAATTAAGAGTCATTAATCACATACGGAGCAAGAATGCTCCACACACGACAGTATAGTTGCGATTTGTTGCCCCGCCCGATGAATACTTGTGGTGGTCAAGCAAGCTCTGTTTTCCAAGGGTACTGGGCGCCATGAAGCCTTTCCCAAAGAAAGAATGTCCTATGCTTGGGTTGTTTTGGCTGTGCGAAAAGGATAAACGTTTCTTCAGAGCTTCTCGAGAGGGAATTAAAAAGGGAGGAATAGTGCAAGATGTTACGAAACGAGGCTAAAAGCTTGCAGAACACACTTCAGTCCACAGGAGCAGAGTCAAAAAAACCACAACAGCCATCTTAGCTTGTTCAAGGTTTGTTTGATATACGTTTAAGGGTTATTAGTTCCAATTAACTATTATCTTGATATTATTTGTATCAAACAGATTTCGAAAAGCACGAACGCAACGAGTCTAAATAAAAGAAAGCAAATGTGAGCAAAACCTTAAGAGTTCAACTTTTACCAAAGGCAGTAATCATAAATTAATCCTTCAGCACATACACAATGTTGACGTCTATAGTTATATGTTGATAAACAACACATACACAATGTTGACGTCTATAGTTATATGTTGATAAACAACACATACACAATGTTGACGTCTATAGTTATATGTTGATAAACAACACATACACAATGTTGACGTCTATAGTTATATGTTGATAAACAATCAACACATACACAATGTTGACGTCTATAGTTATATGTTGATAAACAACACGTACACAATGTTGACGTCTATAGTTATATGTTGATAAACAACACGTACACAATGTTGACGTCTATAGTTATATGTTGATAAACAACACATACACAATGTTGACGTCTATAGTTATATGTTGATAATCAGCACATACACAATGTTGACGTCTATAGTTATATGTTGATAAACAATCAACACATACACAATGTTGACGTCTATAGTTATATGTTGATAAACAATCAACACATACACAATGTTGACGTCTATAGTTATATGTTGATAAACAACACATACACAATGTTGACGTCTATAGTTATATGTTGATAAACAACACATACACAATGTTGACGTCTATAGTTATATGTTGATAAACAACACATACACAATGTTGACGTCTATAGTTATATGTTGATAAACAACACATACACAATGTTGACGTCTATAGTTATATGTTGATAAACAACACATACACAATGTTGACGTCTATAGTTATATGTTGATAAACAATCAACACATACACAATGTTGACGTCTACAGTTATATGTTGATAAACAACACATACACAATGTTGACGTCTATAGTTATATGTTGATAAACAATCAACACATACACAATGTTGACGTCTATAGTTATATGTTGATAAACAACACATACACAATGTTGACGTCTATAGTTATATGTTGATAAACAATCAACACATACACAATGTTGACGTCTATAGTTATATGTTGATAAACAACACATACACAATGTTGACGTCTATAGTTATATGTTGATAAACAACACATACACAATGTTGACGTCTATAGTTATATGTTGATAATCAGCACATACACAATGTTGACGTCTATAGTTATATGTTGATAAACAACACATACACAATGTTGACGTCTATAGTTATATGTTGATAAACAACACATACACAATGTTGACGTCTATAGTTATATGTTGATAAACAATCAACACATACACAATGTTGACGGCTACAGTTATATGTTGATAAACAACACATACACAATGTTGACGTCTATAGTTATATGTTGATAAACAACACATACACAATGTTGACATCTATAGTTATATGTTGATAAACAACACATACACAATGTTGACATCTATAGTTATATGTTGATAAACAACACATACACAATGTTGACGTCTATAGTTATATGTTGATAAACAACACATACACAATGTTGACGTCTATAGTTATATGTTGATAATCAGCACATACACAATGTTGACGTCTATAGTTATATGTTGATAAACAACACATACACAATGTTGACGTCTACAGTTATATGTTGATAAACAACACATACACAATGTTGACGTCTATAGTTATATGTTGATAAACAATCAACACATACACAATGTTGACGTCTATAGTTATATGTTGATAAACAATCAACACATACACAATGTTGACGTCTATAGTTATATGTTGATAAACAATCAACACATACACAATGTTGACGTCTATAGTTATATGTTGATAAACAACACATACACAATGTTGACGTCTATAGTTATATGTTGATAAACAACACATACACAATGTTGACGTCTATAGTTATATGTTGATAATCAGCACATACACAATGTTGACGTCTATAGTTATATGTTGATAAACAACACATACACAATGTTGACGTCTACAGTTATATGTTGATAAACAACACATACACAATGTTGACGTCTATAGTTATATGTTGATAAACAATCAACACATACACAATGTTGACGTCTATAGTTATATGTTGATAAACAATCAACACATACACAATGTTGACGTCTATAGTTATATGTTGATAAACAATCAACACATACACAATGTTGACGTCTATAGTTATATGTTGATAAACAATCAACACATACACAATGTTGACGTCTATAGTTATATGTTGATAAACAACACATACACAATGTTGACGTCTATAGTTATATGTTGATAAACAACACATACACAATGTTGACGTCTATAGTTATATGTTGATAAACAACACATACACAATGTTGACGTCTATAGTTATATGTTGATAAACAACACATACACAATGTTGACGTCTATAGTTATATGTTGATAAACAACACATACACAATGTTGACGTCTATAGTTATATGTTGATAAACAATCAACACATACACAATGTTGACGTCTACAGTTATATGTTGATAAACAACACATACACAATGTTGACGTCTATAGTTATATGTTGATAAACAATCAACACATACACAATGTTGACGTCTATAGTTATATGTTGATAAACAACACATACACAATGTTGACGTCTATAGTTATATGTTGATAAACAATCAACACATACACAATGTTGACGTCTATAGTTATATGTTGATAAACAACACATACACAATGTTGACGTCTATAGTTATATGTTGATAAACAACACATACACAATGTTGACGTCTATAGTTATATGTTGATAATCAGCACATACACAATGTTGACGTCTATAGTTATATGTTGATAAACAACACATACACAATGTTGACGTCTATAGTTATATGTTGATAAACAACACATACACAATGTTGACGTCTATAGTTATATGTTGATAAACAATCAACACATACACAATGTTGACGGCTACAGTTATATGTTGATAAACAACACATACACAATGTTGACGTCTATAGTTATATGTTGATAAACAACACATACACAATGTTGACATCTATAGTTATATGTTGATAAACAACACATACACAATGTTGACATCTATAGTTATATGTTGATAAACAACACATACACAATGTTGACGTCTATAGTTATATGTTGATAAACAACACATACAAAATGTTGACGTCTATAGTTATATGTTGATAATCAGCACATACACAATGTTGACGTCTATAGTTATATGTTGATAATCAGCACATACACAATGTTGACGTCTATAGTTATATGTTGATAAACAACACATACACAATGTTGACGTCTACAGTTATATGTTGATAAACAACACATACACAATGTTGACGTCTATAGTTATATGTTGATAAACAATCAACACATACACAATGTTGACGTCAATAGTTATATGTTGATAAACAACACATACACAATGTTGACGTCTATAGTTATATGTTGATAAACAACACATACACAATGTTGACGTCTATAGTTATATGTTGATAAACAACACATACACAATGTTGACGTCTATAGTTATATGTTGATAAACAACACATACACAATGTTGACGTCTATAGTTATATGTTGATAAACAACACATACACAATGTTGACGTCTATAGTTATATGTTGATAAACAACACATACACAATGTTGACGTCTATAGTTATATGTTGATAAACAATCAACACATACACAATGTTGACGTCTACAGTTATATGTTGATAAACAACACATACACAATGTTGACGTCTATAGTTATATGTTGATAAACAATCAACACATACACAATGTTGACGTCTATAGTTATATGTTGATAAACAACACATACACAATGTTGACGTCTATAGTTATATGTTGATAAACAATCAACACATACACAATGTTGACGTCTATAGTTATATGTTGATAAACAACACATACACAATGTTGACGTCTATAGTTATATGTTGATAAACAACACATACACAATGTTGACGTCTATAGTTATATGTTGATAATCAGCACATACACAATGTTGACGTCTATAGTTATATGTTGATAAACAACACATACACAATGTTGACGTCTATAGTTATATGTTGATAAACAATCAACACATACACAATGTTGACGGCTACAGTTATATGTTGATAAACAACACATACACAATGTTGACGTCTATAGTTATATGTTGATAAACAACACATACACAATGTTGACATCTATAGTTATATGTTGATAAACAACACATACACAATGTTGACATCTATAGTTATATGTTGATAAACAACACATACACAATGTTGACGTCTATAGTTATATGTTGATAAACAACACATACACAATGTTGACGTCTATAGTTATATGTTGATAATCAGCACATACACAATGTTGACGTCTATAGTTATATGTTGATAATCAGCACATACACAATGTTGACGTCTATAGTTATATGTTGATAAACAACACATACACAATGTTGACGTCTACAGTTATATGTTGATAAACAACACATACACAATGTTGACGTCTATAGTTATATGTTGATAAACAACACATACACAATGTTGACGTCTATAGTTATATGTTGATAATCAGCACGTACACAATGTTGACGTCTATAGTTATATGTTGATAAACAATCAACACGTACACAATGTTGACGTCTATAGTTATATGTTGATAAACAATCAACACATACACAATGTTGACGTCTATAGTTATATGTTGATAAACAACACATACACAATGTTGACGTCTATAGTTATATGTTGATAAACAACACATACACAATGTTGACGTCTATAGTTATATGTTGATAAACAACACATACACAATGTTGACGTCTATAGTTATATGTTGATAAACAACACATACACAATGTTGACGTCTATAGTTATATGTTGATAAACAACACATACACAATGTTGACGTCTATAGTTATATGTTGATAAACAACACATACACAATGTTGACGTCTATAGTTATATGTTGATAAACAACACATACACAATGTTGACGTCTATAGTTATATGTTGATAAACAACACATACACAATGTTGACGTCTATAGTTATATGTTGATAAACAATCAACACATACACAATGTTGACGTCTACAGTTATATGTTGATAAACAACACATACACAATGTTGACGTCTATAGTTATATGTTGATAAACAATCAACACATACACAATGTTGACGTCTATAGTTATATGTTGATAAACAACACATACACAATGTTGACGTCTATAGTTATATGTTGATAAACAATCAACACATACACAATGTTGACGTCTACAGTTATATGTTGATAAACAACACATACACAATGTTGACGTCTATAGTTATATGTTGATAAACAATCAACACATACACAATGTTGACGTCTACAGTTATATGTTGATAAACAACACATACACAATGTTGACGTCTATAGTTATATGTTGATAAACAACACATACACAATGTTGACATCTATAGTTATATGTTGATAAACAACACATACACAATGTTGACATCTATAGTTATATGTTGATAAACAACACATACACAATGTTGACGTCTATAGTTATATGTTGATAAACAACACATACACAATGTTGACGTCTATAGTTATATGTTGATAATCAGCACATACACAATGTTGACGTCTATAGTTATATGTTGATAATCAGCACATACACAATGTTGACGTCTATAGTTATATGTTGATAAACAACACATACACAATGTTGACGTCTATAGTTATATGTTGATAAACAACACATACACAATGTTGACGTCTATAGTTATATGTTGATAAACAACACATACACAATGTTGACGTCTACAGTTATATGTTGATAAACAACACATACACAATGTTGACGTCTATAGTTATATGTTGATAAACAACACATACACAATGTTGACGTCTATAGTTATATGTTGATAATCAGCACGTACACAATGTTGACGTCTATAGTTATATGTTGATAAACAATCAACACGTACACAATGTTGACGTCTATAGTTATATGTTGATAAACAATCAACACATACACAATGTTGACGTCTATAGTTATATGTTGATAAACAACACATACACAATGTTGACGTCTATAGTTATATGTTGATAAACAACACATACACAATGTTGACGTCTATAGTTATATGTTGATAAACAACACATACACAATGTTGACGTCTATAGTTATATGTTGATAAACAACACATACACAATGTTGACGTCTATAGTTATATGTTGATAAACAACACATACACAATGTTGACGTCTATAGTTATATGTTGATAAACAATCAACACATACACAATGTTGACGTCTATAGTTATATGTTGATAAACAACACATACACAATGTTGACGTCTATAGTTATATGTTGATAAACAACACATACACAATGTTGACGTCTATAGTTATATGTTGATAAACAACACATACACAATGTTGACGTCTATAGTTATATGTTGATAATCAGCACATACACAATGTTGACGTCTATAGTTATATGTTGATAAACAACACATACACAATGTTGACGTCTATAGTTATATGTTGATAAACAACACATACACAATGTTGACGTCTATAGTTATATGTTGATAAACAACACATACACAATGTTGACGTCTATAGTTATATGTTGATAAACAACACATACACAATGTTGACGTCTATAGTTATATGTTGATAAACAACACATACACAATGTTGACGTCTATAGTTATATGTTGATAAACAACACATACACAATGTTGACGTCTATAGTTATATGTTGATAAACAACACATACACAATGTTGACGTCTATAGTTATATGTTGATAAACAACACATACACAATGTTGACGTCTATAGTTATATGTTGATAAACAACACATACACAATGTTGACGTCTATAGTTATATGTTGATAATCAGCACATACACAATGTTGACGTCTATAGTTATATGTTGATAATCAGCACATACACAATGTTGACGTCTATAGTTATATGTTGATAAACAACACATACACAATGTTGACGTCTATAGTTATATGTTGATAAACAACACATACACAATGTTGACGTCTATAGTTATATGTTGATAAACAACACATACACAATGTTGACGTCTATAGTTATATGTTGATAAACAACACATACACAATGTTGACGTCTATAGTTATATGTTGATAAACAACACATACACAATGTTGACGTCTATAGTTATATGTTGATAAACAATCAACACATACACAATGTTGACGTCTACAGATATATGTTGATAAACAACACATACACAATGTTGACGTCTATAGTTATATGTTGATAAACAACACATACACAATGTTGACGTCTATAGTTATATGTTGATAATCAGCACATACACAATGTTGACGTCTATAGTTATATGTTGATAAACAATCAACACATACACAATGTTGACGTCTACAGTTATATGTTGATAAACAACACATACACAATGTTGACGTCTACAGATATATGTTGATAAACAACACATACACAATGTTGACGTCTATAGTTATATGTTGATAAACAACACATACACAATGTTGACGTCTATAGTTATATGTTGATAATCAGCACATACACAATGTTGACGTCTATAGTTATATGTTGATAATCAGCACATACACAATGTTGACGTCTATAGTTATATGTTGATAAACAACACATACACAATGTTGACGTCTACAGTTATATGTTGATAAACAACACATACACAATGTTGACGTCTATAGTTATATGTTGATAAACAACACATACACAATGTTGACGTCTATAGTTATATGTTGATAAACAACACATACACAATGTTGACGTCTATAGTTATATGTTGATAAACAACACATACACAATGTTGACGTCTATAGTTATATGTTGATAAACAACACATACACAATGTTGACGTCTATAGTTATATGTTGATAATCAGCACATACACAATGTTGACGTCTATAGTTATATGTTGATAAACAACACATACACAATGTTGACGTCTATAGTTATATGTTGATAAACAACACATACACAATGTTGACGTCTATAGTTATATGTTGATAAACAACACATACACAATGTTGACGTCTATAGTTATATGTTGATAAACAACACATACACAATGTTGACGTCTATAGTTATATGTTGATAAACAACACATACACAATGTTGACGTCTACAGTTATATGTTGATAAACAACACATACACAATGTTGACGTCTATAGTTATATGTTGATAAACAATCAACACATACACAATGTTGACGTCTACAGATATATGTTGATAAACAACACATACACAATGTTGACGTCTATAGTTATATGTTGATAAACAACACATACACAATGTTGACGTCTATAGTTATATGTTGATAATCAGCACATACACAATGTTGACGTCTATAGTTATATGTTGATAAACAATCAACACATACACAATGTTGACGTCTACAGTTATATGTTGATAAACAACACATACACAATGTTGACGTCTACAGATATATGTTGATAAACAACACATACACAATGTTGACGTCTATAGTTATATGTTGATAAACAACACATACACAATGTTGACGTCTATAGTTATATGTTGATAATCAGCACATACACAATGTTGACGTCTATAGTTATATGTTGATAATCAGCACATACACAATGTTGACGTCTATAGTTATATGTTGATAAACAACACATACACAATGTTGACGTCTACAGTTATATGTTGATAAACAACACATACACAATGTTGACGTCTATAGTTATATGTTGATAAACAACACATACACAATGTTGACGTCTATAGTTATATGTTGATAATCAGCACGTACACAATGTTGACGTCTATAGTTATATGTTGATAAACAATCAACACGTACACAATGTTGACGTCTATAGTTATATGTTGATAAACAATCAACACATACACAATGTTGACGTCTATAGTTATATGTTGATAAACAACACATACACAATGTTGACGTCTATAGTTATATGTTGATAAACAACACATACACAATGTTGACGTCTATAGTTATATGTTGATAAACAACACATACACAATGTTGACGTCTATAGTTATATGTTGATAATCAGCACATACACAATGTTGACGTCTATAGTTATATGTTGATAAACAACACATACACAATGTTGACGTCTATAGTTATATGTTGATAAACAACACATACACAATGTTGACGTCTATAGTTATATGTTGATAAACAACACATACACAATGTTGACGTCTATAGTTATATGTTGATAAACAACACATACACAATGTTGACGTCTATAGTTATATGTTGATAAACAACACATACACAATGTTGACGTCTATAGTTATATGTTGATAAACAACACATACACAATGTTGACGTCTATAGTTATATGTTGATAATCAGCACATACACAATGTTGACGTCTATAGTTATATATTGATAAACAACACATACACAATGTTGACGTCTATAGTTATATGTTGATAAACAACACATACACAATGTTGACGTCTATAGTTATATGTTGATAAACAACACATACACAATGTTGACGTCTATAGTTATATGTTGATAAACAACACATACACAATGTTGACGTCTATAGTTATATGTTGATAAACAACACATACACAATGTTGACGTCTACAGTTATATGTTGATAAACAACACATACACAATGTTGACGTCTATAGTTATATGTTGATAAACAATCAACACATACACAATGTTGACGTCTACAGATATATGTTGATAAACAACACATACACAATGTTGACGTCTATAGTTATATGTTGATAAACAACACATACACAATGTTGACGTCTATAGTTATATGTTGATAATCAGCACATACACAATGTTGACGTCTATAGTTATATGTTGATAAACAATCAACACATACACAATGTTGACGTCTATAGTTATATGTTGATAATCAGCACATACACAATGTTGACGTCTATAGTTATATGTTGATAAACAACACATACACAATGTTGACGTCTACAGTTATATGTTGATAAACAACACATACACAATGTTGACGTCTATAGTTATATGTTGATAAACAACACATACACAATGTTGACGTCTATAGTTATATGTTGATAATCAGCACGTACACAATGTTGACGTCTATAGTTATATGTTGATAAACAATCAACACGTACACAATGTTGACGTCTATAGTTATATGTTGATAAACAATCAACACATACACAATGTTGACGTCTATAGTTATATGTTGATAAACAATCAACACATACACAATGTTGACGTCTACAGATATACGTTGATAAACAACACATACACAATGTTGACGTCTATAGTTATATGTTGATAAACAACACATACACAATGTTGACGTCTATAGTTATATGTTGATAAACAACACATACACAATGTTGACGTCTATAGTTATATGTTGATAAACAACACATACACAATGTTGACATCTATAGTTATATGTTGATAAACAACACGTACACAATGTTGACGTCTATAGTTATATGTTGATAAACAACACGTACACAATGTTGACATCTATAGTTATATGTTGATAAACAACACGTACACAATGTTGACGTCTATAGTTATATGTTGATAAACAACACATACACAATGTTGACGTCTATAGTTATATGTTGATAAACAACACATACACAATGTTGACATCTATAGTTATATGTTGATAAACAACACATACACAATGTTGACGTCTATAGTTATATGTTGATAAACAACACATACACAATGTTGACGTCTATAGTTATATGTTGATAAACAACACGTACACAATGTTGACGTCTATAGTTATATGTTGATAAACAACACATACACAATGTTGACGTCTATAGTTATATGTTGATAAACAACACATACACAATGTTGACGTCTATAGTTATATGTTGATAAACAACACATACACAATGTTGACGTCTATAGTTATATGTTGATAAACAACACATACACAATGTTGACATCTATAGTTATATGTTGATAAACAACACATACACAATGTTGACGTCTATAGTTATATGTTGATAAACAACACATACACAATGTTGACGTCTATAGTTATATGTTGATAAACAACACATACACAATGTTGACGTCTATAGTTATATGTTGATAAACAACACATACACAATGTTGACGTCTATAGTTATATGTTGATAAACAACACATACACAATGTTGACATCTATAGTTATATGTTGATAAACAACACATACACAATGTTGACGTCTATAGTTATATGTTGATAAACAACACGTACACAATGTTGACGTCTATAGTTATATGTTGATAAACAACACATACACAATGTTGACGTCTATAGTTATATGTTGATAAACAACACATACACAATGTTGACATCTATAGTTATATGTTGATAAACAACACATACACAATGTTGACGTCTATAGTTATATGTTGATAAACAACACATACACAATGTTGACGTCTATAGTTATATGTTGATAAACAACACATACACAATGTTGACGTCTATAGTTATATGTTGATAAACAATCAACACATACACAATGTTGACGTCTACAGATATATGTTGATAAACAACACATACACAATGTTGACGTCTATAGTTATATGTTGATAAACAACACATACACAATGTTGACGTCTATAGTTATATGTTGATAATCAGCACATACACAATGTTGACGTCTATAGTTATATGTTGATAAACAATCAACACATACACAATGTTGACGTCCATAGTTATATGTTGATAATCAGCACATACACAATGTTGACGTCTATAGTTATATGTTGATAAACAACACATACACAATGTTGACGTCTATAGTTATATGTTGATAAACAACACATACACAATGTTGACGTCTATAGTTATATGTTGATAATCAGCACGTACACAATGTTGACGTCTATAGTTATATGTTGATAAACAATCAACACGTACACAATGTTGACGTCTATAGTTATATGTTGATAAAAAATCAACACATACACAATGTTGACGTCTATAGTTATATGTTGATAAACAATCAACACATACACAATGTTGACGTCTACAGATATATGTTGATAAACAACACATACACAATGTTGACGTCTATAGTTATATGTTGATAAACAACACGTACACAATGTTGACGTCTATAGTTATATGTTGATAAACAACACATACACAATGTTGACGTCTATAGTTATATGTTGATAAACAACACATACACAATGTTGACGTCTATAGTTATATGTTGATAAACAACACATACACAATGTTGACGTCTATAGTTATATGTTGATAAACAACACATACACAATGTTGACGTCTATAGTTATATGTTGATAAACAACACATACACAATGTTGACATCTATAGTTATATGTTGATAAACAACACATACACAATGTTGACATCTATAGTTATATGTTGATAAACAACACATACACAATGTTGACGTCTATAGTTATATGTTGATAATCAACACATACACAATGTTGACGTCTATAGTTATATGTTGATAATCAGCACATACACAATGTTGACGTCTATAGTTATATGTTGATAAACAACACATACACAATGTTGACGTCTATAGTTATATGTTGATAATCAACACATACACAATGTTGACGTCTATAGTTATATGTTGATAATCAGCACATACACAATGTTGACGTCTATAGTTATATGTTGATAATCAGCACATACACAATGTTGACGTCTACAGATATATGTTGATAAACAACACATACACAATGTTGACGTCTATAGTTATATGTTGATAAACAACACATACACAATGTTGACGTCTATAGTTATATGTTGATAAACAACACATACACAATGTTGACGTCTATAGTTATATGTTGATAATCAACACATACACAATGTTGACGTCTATAGTTATATGTTGATAAACAACACATACACAATGTTGACGTCTATAGTTATATGTTGATAAACAACACATACACAATGTTGACATCTATAGTTATATGTTGATAAACAACACATACACAATGTTGACGTCTATAGTTATATGTTGATAAACAACACATACACAATGTTGACGTCTATAGTTATATGTTGATAAACAACACATACACAATGTTGACGTCTATAGTTATATGTTGATAATCAGCACATACACAATGTTGACGTCTATAGTTATATGTTGATAATCAACACATACACAATGTTGACGTCTATAGTTATATGTTGATAAACAACACATACACAATGTTGACGTCTATAGTTATATGTTGATAAACAACACATACACAATGTTGACATCTATAGTTATATGTTGATAAACAACACATACACAATGTTGACGTCTATAGTTATATGTTGATAAACAACACATACACAATGTTGACGTCTATAGTTATATGTTGATAAACAACACGTACACAATGTTGACGTCTATAGTTATATGTTGATAAACAACACATACACAATGTTGACGTCTATAGTTATATGTTGATAAACAACACATACACAATGTTGACGTCTATAGTTATATGTTGATAAACAACACATACACAATGTTGACGTCTATAGTTATATGTTGATAAACAACACATACACAATGTTGACATCTATAGTTATATGTTGATAAACAACACATACACAATGTTGACGTCTATAGTTATATGTTGATAAACAACACATACACAATGTTGACGTCTATAGTTATATGTTGATAAACAACACGTACACAATGTTGACGTCTATAGTTATATGTTGATAAACAACACATACACAATGTTGACGTCTATAGTTATATGTTGATAAACAACACATACACAATGTTGACGTCTATAGTTATATGTTGATAAACAACACATACACAATGTTGACGTCTATAGTTATATGTTGATAAACAACACATACACAATGTTGACATCTATAGTTATATGTTGATAAACAACACATACACAATGTTGACGTCTATAGTTATATGTTGATAAACAACACATACACAATGTTGACGTCTATAGTTATATGTTGATAAACAACACATACACAATGTTGACGTCTATAGTTATATGTTGATAAACAACACATACACAATGTTGACGTCTATAGTTATATGTTGATAGACGGGGACAACACGCTACTCATAAACAGTGTGTGCAACAGCAACCAACTTCAGTAGACGTGACATTAAATCATGAAATGCAATCTTATCCCAGGTCAAAGGAGGCATGATTGATCCGGGAGAGCCTTGATACCAGTTTCCTTGACCCAGTCACACGTAAAGAAGTCGTTAATGCCTTTTCAAGTTTCCAGCTGTTTTGTGGTGTAGAATGGTGTATGGAGCACAATAGTTTGATATAGAGTGGTGCTCATAAGTTGACATACCCTGGGAGAATTGATTTCTTGGCCATTCTTCTGAGAATATTGATAACACAAAAACCTTTCTTCTACTCATGTTTAATTGTGTGAAGCTATTTATTAGCAAACAAGTGTGTTTACTCCTTTTAAATCAAAGTGACAAAAGAAAGTACCCAAATGACCCTGATCACAGGTTTACATACCCCAGGGACTTTGATCTGATAACATGCACACAAGTTGACACAAACAGGTTTGAATGGCTAATCAAGGTTCCAAGAAGAAAGCCATTTCTGCGCAAATGTCACGGAGTATTCCGCTTACATTACACCAAACAGCACAGAGACAAGACTCAAAACTTCTGGAACAAAGTAATTTGGAGTGATGGCTTTCTTCTGGCGACTCGACCATGCAGCCCATTTTTCTTCGAGTGCCTCCTTATTGTGCATCTTGAAACAGCCACACCACCACTTTTCAGGGAGTCCTGTATTTCAGCTGAAGTTATTTGTGGATTTGTCTTTGCATCTCAAACTATTTTCCTGGCAGTTGTGGCTGAAATCTTTGCTGGTCTACCTGAGTCCCTCATTTTCCACTTTTGAACACTGCTGATTGGCATTCTCACTTCCCTGTTTTATGCAGTTCAATTACCTTTTCTCGCAGATCCTCTGACAATTCTTTTGCCTTCCCCATGTCTCAGAATCCAGAAACATCTGTGCAGCATTGGATGAAAGATGAAATGGTCTGTCAGAAGACTAGGAACCAACTTACCTTTTATACACACACACTAATTACAAACAAACAGGTCACAGGTGAGGATTGGAACCTTGATTAGCCATTCAAACCTGTTTGTGTTAACTTGTGTGCATGTTATCAGATCAAAGTCACAGGGGTAAGTAAACTTTTGATCAGGGTCATTTGGGTACTTTCTTTTGTCATTTTGATTTAAAGAGCGTAAACACAGTTGTTTGCCAATAAATAGTTTCAAACAACCATTAAGCATGAGTGGAAGAAAGGTTTTTGTGTTATCATTCCCATTCTCGGAAGAATGGCCAAGAAATCCTAACTTCTCCAGGGTATGTCGACTTATGAGCACCACTGTGTCTGAGACCTCCACTGACGTACAATCCTTTATCACTCGACAAATCTTTTTTTTTTTGATCAAGTACAGGGATTCATTCCATTGCATTGTTTGCTCATATTTGCTTTTTGCAGGAAGATTGAAGCCTGCTTTGTACGCAGATATTTTGTCTGCTGCTTGCTTGTTTGACCACCACTGCTTTTTACTTCCGGGAAGACGTCACTAGCAATACAGTCACGTAGAAGAAAGTGGCTGACCTGCAGTACGTCGTAGCTCCCTGTGGCCAATAGAAAGCGCATCACATCGTCATGGTTACGGAGGCTTTGCCCACACGGGGTTTTGTAAATGACATCCCAGCAGCCTTCATATTTTTCCTGGGTTAAAAAATCTGTCTGCTGATCTTTTTTGGCCAAAATCCTCCTGAAATTGCAAAGCAGTGGGGCCATAAGCGGGTTCTGGGCCCAGAATGGCGGTGTGGACTGGAACATGTCAGGTAAAGAAGGCAGGCAGCTCTAAAGAGAGAAGAGCATCAAAGCTGCTTAGAAGAGATATGGAATGTTGGTAGTGGAACATATTACCTTGCAGCACTCGTGCAGGTGGTACGGCAACTGAGCGGGCTCAAGAGGAGGCAGCAGTTCCTCACAGCCTGCAGGAGAAGTGGCTGCCAAGGGAGGTGTGGCAATTTCTTTTTGCAGTACATCATCTGAGCAGGAAAATAGAAAAATGAGTTATTTTTATCAAATGTGCCACATGCATTTTATTTGCAGCAGAGGTTAGTTACCAGCACCGACAACGACCCGCACCACCGGGGTGTCCACTGAAGAAGACAGAACCGTCCAATCCAGGCAGTCAAATAGCTTCAATGCCTGAACCTGTTCTGTTGGAAAAGAGCCAGACATCAGGCGGCTGGTTCTTGCTTATTGATCTGCAAATTAGACAACCTTTGTCTGATGCCGTCTTCTTCTTCAGGACTTCCCTCAGGTGGTTTAGGTGCTTGTATATGATCTTGAAGACGTGGTCCACATTTTCCTTGGCCCAGAAAGTTTTCGCCCGATCTTGAAACACACAAAATGTGAGATGCTTTTCCATCTTTGAAAAGGGACAAGCGGTAGGAAACGGATGGAGGCATGGACTTGGTGACTCAGTCAGGATCAGCAGATTGTATCACACAACAGTTCACACGACTACAACCAATAATGTGGACTTCTCACCAACATCTTGATCGAATGAAGCATCCATTTCAAGGCCAAAGAAGGACTTGGTAAAGCCTGGGGCAGGCAGGCAGCAGGACCGACACTAACAAAGAAGTGAAACTACAAGGTGTTTGCTGCTTTGCTAACTAAACCACTTTAAATCACACCGCAGCTACTAAACCACTTTAAATCACACCGCAGCTGAGATCTTGCTCATTTCTAACAATTAGTCCCGGCAGCGTTGACTGAGAGGAGGATTCTCTTCAAACAAAAGAGTTGGGATAATGTGCCCTGGTGATTGTCTCACAGACAAAATGTCTGAAAGTCACAATATCGATACATATGCGGCCAAAATAATATGTAGAAAAATACAATTGAATATTCGTTGAATATTGATATCCAACTTCTGACAACTGGACTGTTTGTTTTAATTGATTGAATAATATATTTTGCCTGCGAGTCTAAATGGAGGAAATATTCGCAAAGGTCGGTTTAGACTTCAGTCGGCCACCGTAGCTTCTACACTTCTGCGCATGTCCGTTGTGTTGTGGTTATTTTGTGTTGTGTGTCATTTTGTTTATTTTGTGTCTTATTTTGTGTTGTGTGTCATTGTGGTTATTTTGTGTTAATGTGGTTATTTTGTGTCGTCTTATTGTGTGTCATTGAAAAGCCTCGCCATTATTCGGTCTTCGGCAACAACTTCCGGTGTGTTTGTGTAACATCTGGTGGACAATTGTGCAACTGTGACGTCATGAAAGGTGAGGGCTCGCTTACTTCGAGAATCAGTTACAACGCTGTAATTATACTTTGCAAATTGTGCTTTGAATGACTGTACAAGAGATGTATTTATACATATTTTTACGTCTAATGTAGTATTTTTACCCGGCAGGTAAAATGCTTTTGATTTGGAATACATTTCTGTCAGCGAGTGAAGAATATAGTGGAATACATTGGTGTAAACACCAATGTATTCCACTAAATACAGTTTAAAAAATGATGTTGGAAAGTCCGATTTTCGGCTAATTGTGGTTGATTATTATTTGTCTCGAACACGCACACAATTACAACATTTCTTCACCTTTTCCAGTTTCTCTTTCAACATTTCCGAAAAGGAGTTGGAAGAAGCAGAGGTCACTTGATCTCACCCGTTTTCCATTTCATTGCAATTACCAACACATTTATTCACTTCCTTTTTTAAATGCGTACACAATGTACTCCATAAATATTATATTTCAATAAATATACAGTACAGACGGAAAGTTTGGACACACCTTCTCCTCATTCAATGTCCATCCAACCGTCTTCTTCCGCTTATCCGAGGTCGGGTCGCGGGGGCCGCAGCCTAAGCAGGGAAGCCCAGACTTCCCTCTCCCCAGCCACTTCATCTAGCTCATCCCGGGGGATCCCGAGGCGTTCTCAGGCCAGCCGGGAGACATAGTCTTCCCAACGTGTCCTGGGTCTTCCCCGTGGCCTCCTACCGGTTGGACGTGCCATAAACACTTCCCTTGGGAGCCGTTCAGGTGGCATCCTGACCAGATCTGGCTCCTCTCCATGTGGAGGAGCAGCGGCTTTACTTTGAGTTCCTCCCGGATGGCAGAGCTTCTCACCCTATCTCTAAGGGAGAGACCCAAACTCATTTGGGCCGCTTGTACCCGTGATCTTGTCCATTCGGTCATAACCCAAAGTTCATGACCATAGGTGAGGATGGGAACGTAGATTGACTGGTAAATTAAGAGCTTTGCCTTCCGGCTCAGCTCCTTCTTCACCACAGCAGATCGGTACAACGTCCGCATTACTGAAGACGCCGCACCGATCCGCCTGTCGATCTCACCATCCACTCTTCCCTCACTCGTGAACAAGACTCCTAGGTACTTGAACTCCTCCACTTGGGGCAGGGTCTCCTCCCCAACCCGGAGATGGCACTCCACCCTTTTCCGGGCAAGAACCATGGACTTGGACTTAGAGGTGCTGATTCTCATTCCGGTCACTTCACACTCTGCTGCGGACCAATCCAGTGAGAGCTGAAGATCCTGGCCAGATGAAGCCATCAGGACCACATCATCTGCAGAAAGCAGAGACCTAATCCTGCAGCCACCAAACCAGATCCCCTCAACACCTTGACCGCACCTGGAAATTCTGTCCATAAAAGTTCTGAACAGAATGGGTGACAAAGGACAGCCTTGGCGGAGTCCAACCCTTTTTTTAATTTCCATGACTATTTACATTGTAGATAGTCACATCAAAACTATGAATGAACACATGTGGAGTTATGTACTTTTTTTTAAAAAAGCTGAAAAAACATGTTTTATATTCTAGTTTCTTCAAGCACACCTGTGGAGTGAAAAGCATTTCAGGTGACTACCTCTTGAAGCTCATGGAGAGAATGCCAAGAGTGAGCAAAGCAGTAATCAGAGCAAAGGGTGGCTATTTTGAAGAAACTAGAATATAAAACATGTTTTCAGTCCTTTTTTTTTGTGTTCATTCTTAGTTTTGATGTGACAATCTACAATGTAAATAGTCATGAATATAAACATTGAATGAGGAGAAGGTGTGTCCAAACTTTTGTCCTGTACTATATATAAATACACGAGAGGGACAAGCTGTAGAAAATGGATGGATAAATAGGAAAATAAGTTATAATTCTCATAGTGAGAAGGCTGAGATGATCACACACTTTGAGTTTTATGTGAAGGAGTTTGCTTGGCACCTGGTAGATGACTCCTGTGTGGCGGTCCGTGAGGGAAGCCTTCTGGGCGATGTGTGCCGCCGACGCCATGTCCATGCCTGTCCACTGGTACTACGACATCCATGACATCAAGCGAGACTTTGGTGGTTGGATATCCGGCTTCAATGCGCCCAGAAGCAAACACCCGAGCAGCATCCTCAGCCTTTCCAGCACCTGTGAGGCTCCTCAAAGTATTTGTTGCTGAGTTGTTGTCAAAGCTCTGACTCTCTGTGCTTATGCGACTCAGCTGGTAGCGGCCGCACTTCGTGGTTGTCGACTGCCAATCAAGAGGAGGTGGTCGGTAACGTCATTCTTCATGACAAATTGCCATTTTGGAAATCCTCCGGTGGATCCCATCATTATCATCAAGGTACATTTTGGCAGATGGCGATGGTTTCTTGACCAATGTACAACAGTAATGCATCCCTATGTTGTGTCTTGCAGGAATGAAGGCAGGTGACAACACGCTCAATGTCCTGTGTGCCCTCCGAGCCGCTCAAACGCTCGCCAGCGCCGCTTATGCGGACATCTCTCTTCCTGATGCCCGGGCTGCCGTGCTGGTGGATTACATTCAGTTCTTGACCACACCTGGCATGCACAGCGACACATATGCCGAGTCTTTCCACCGATCATTCTTTTCGGACTGGCAGGACAGCAGGCCCACATCAAGCCGGGATGTAAGCTCAATCTCAACGCTCTAAGATGCTAGTTTGAGGAAACAACTTTCTAA
This sequence comes from Nerophis ophidion, assembly GCF_033978795.1. NCBI lineage: Eukaryota > Metazoa > Chordata > Actinopteri > Syngnathiformes > Syngnathidae > Nerophis > Nerophis ophidion. Next base: position 1,141,524 of record NC_084637.1, on the reverse strand, counting down.
TACTAGATGACAAGGATCAATGTCAAAGTCTAGCCATTTGTTGAACTAACAACCCGATTGTCTTTCAACCCATGGAAGGTTCTGGTGTTTGCGGAGAGACGTTCAAAGCAGAAGCTGAGCGCCTCCTTCCATGACAGCCAGCTGGATGCTATCGGTTGTTTTCCCATGACTCTTCCCTTCATTCTTCTCTCGGCCTCAAGCAGTGAGGAGGAAGCTGTGAGTACCACGCTCAATGAGTAGACCAAAGAAGGTGTTCCTGTAATAGAGAGCAGCCAGTGTACGTTGTATACCTCACTATCTAGCAGCTGAAGAGCTTGCGTTGGACATCCAGTTGGCAGCTTTTAGCTCGATGCCTGGCGCTCCTGCACACTCATTCGCTGGATCCATTTTCAAGACCTGGGTGGAACTGAAAAGGGGGCTGAACCAAGCAGGCTACAGATGCATTAAAAGATGTGTTACAGTGGAACTAGGGCTCGGCGGTACAATACGTGATATATCACGGGTTTGTCTCCGGGCGATATAGTAAATGACTCTGTGGTGATATTGGAGTATACCTTCTCACGCAGAAATGTGAGAACCACTGTCTCAGTCTCAGAAATGTTAGCGCACACAAGCTAGCACGCTACGGAGTTTTCCGCCAACGTATTTCTAGTAAAGTGTATAAAAAGGAGTATTGAAGCTGGACAAACTTTCATGTGGTGTTGGACAGAAAGGAGGACTTTTGTTCTCCTCCATTTGAAAATGTGGAGGTTGTCATCACTACTGTCTGATTCCAAGCAATGCAAGTCATCACAATCACACCAACTTATATTCTTGTCTTCATGGAAGAAAGCAATGTTAAACATGCTTGTATTATCATTAAACACATTTAACTCGTTAACAGAAACCTCTCTTTCATGAATACATCAGTATAAATGATGTATATGAATGAAGTAGAGCCCCTCCACTTGGTCCATTGAAAAGTAGCTGGCCTGAAAAAACACATTGCTGTGAAATGTTGTCATTTTTAAGCTTTGCACTGAACAAGAAGTCACTGTGTCCACATTTGAATGCTTTGTAATTAGACCCAAGTTATCTTGTTGTCATGCCATCTTAATAATGAAATTGGACATAAATGGGCCTGTTTTTAATAGACGTAACCCCTTTGAACCTCTAATCATTGTGGACAGTCAGCCATCTATGGCCCCTTCGTAGGAAAAATATGCTGTAGACTGGGATGTGATGAGATGGTCACTATTAAAAACAATATATACTGTAAAACTAACCCTAAGCACAAGGTAGGTAGGTAGGTCTTTATTGTCATTGCAACAAGTACAACAAACTGTTTGTTTACAGCTGGACTTTCTGAAGTGGGTTCCGCTCAATAAACCATTTATTGTTTTTCCAGGTTCTCTTTGTTCTAAGCTCTCCCCTCTGGGTTCTTAGGTGTCTGCTGCAATTGAGTTTGTGAAGCTGTCCCACCCCCACCCCGCTGTGCCTGAGTATGTGTCCATCTACAGCCGGGCACTGCACGCCGTGCTGGGTGGTGCCAGCGTCTGCCAGCAGGCTGAAGGCGCCCTCAGGACGCTAGGAGTGTGGGACACCTGCAAGAAGTACAGTCAACAGGCTGCCAGGTGGGAACTCAGAAATACAGACAGTTTCTCTTACGACAGCAACGTGGTGCTTTTTTTGTCTTATCTCCCTGCTGCTGCCAGGAAAGGATTATTTGCACTGCACATATGATTCATTTAAAAACATTTTCAAATGTTTTGTCTCTGGGCGTGTCAGGTTTCCTGAGTGGTCCGAACAACGCCTGCGGGTTCATCAGAGTGCTGTCAGTCACCTCGGCCTCGCTTGCTACACCAAAGGTGGCAAGAGAAACTGTTTCACCTTTCTCCAGGAGTTCAATGTCGTTGAACTAACGCTGTGACTTCTTAGGAGCACTTTCCAGCATGTTCTACCTCGCCCACCAGTTTCACGACAACCCCACCGCAGGAATCCTCACCAACACCAATTGTGGAGGTTGGAATGCACACTTTCTCATCTATTTTACACATCCAGGCACTTTGTAAGGATTCATAATTAAAACACATCTGAATGGCAACTTTTATTTTTTTAACACGGTTTTGTTCCAAGTTATTCTTTGATCAGTGCTAATGATTCTGATTTGTGCATTCATTTTCATTTCAGGGGAAAACTGTAACCGTGGGTCAGCATTGGGCGCCCTGCTAGGGGCGGGGGGATCCTATACCAACGCAACTATACCTCAGGACTGGAAGGACAAGTTGACGGACGCCCAGGTCTATATTCCCAACATACTGAAGTATCTGCAGCCCTGACTGAGGAACACCTGAATGACACACCTGAATGACACTACCACTACAGCAGTTTATTGCATGACTCCCCCTGTCTTCTAGTTGACAAATACTAATTGAAATATTTGATTTAAAGGGTTCCCATTATACAAAAGCCACTTTTCTTACCTTTCGGTACCTGTATTTGGGATCCCCGTAAGTCTAGATATTGTGAAATCAAACCATGTAGGCATGGCGGAGATATTTAGAAAACTCTCTTGCCTTTTTCTAAAAGAGCCGTCTGAAATTTGAGACTTTTGTGATGTTTTTTGCCTTCAGTTCCATGAGCGCATCTCTTCATATATAATAGAGACACCCGAAGAGAAGTTTGGACACACCTTCTCCTCATTCAATGGGTTTTCTTTATTTTCATGACTATTTACATTGTAGATAGTCACATCAAAACTATGACACCCGTGAAGTGAAAAGCATTTCAGGTGACTACCTCTTCAAGCTCATGGAGAGAATGCCTAGAGTGTGCAAAGCAGTAATCAGAGCAAATGGTGGCTATTTTGAAGGAACTAGCATAGAAAACATGTTTTCAGTTATTTTTTTGGTACGTACATAACTCCACATGTGTTCATTCATAGTTTTGCTGGTAAATGGATTATACTTTTATAGCGCTTTTCTACCTTTTTTAAGGAACTCAAAGTGCTTTAACATTATTTCCACATTCACACACTGATGGCGGGAGCTGCCATGCAAGGCGTTAACCAGGACCCATCAGGAGCAAGGGTGAAGTGTCTTGCTTTAAGGACAAAACGGACGTGACTAGGATGGTAGAAGGTGGGGATTGAACCAGGAACCCTCAGGTTGCTGGCACACCCACTCTCCCAACTTCACCACGCAGTTGGGAGAGTGACAATCTACAATGTAGATAGTCATGGAAATAAAGAAAACGCATTGAATGAGGAGAAGGTGTGTTCAAACTTTTGGCAGTTTCCATCAGTAGACTTGATACGCAGGTGCTAACAACACAACATGGCTGCGGGGAGAAGGGGGCGTGGCTTTGGCAGGTAAATAGGAGCACCCATTAAATTTCAGAAAGCTGCTAGAAGATGACCTGTGAAACAAAATCAACACTAAATTGTGCCTAAAGAACCAGCATGTTGTGTTAAGTCAACAACAAGAACCTTTTTAAATTTAGGGGGAAGGGAAATCCTCCTCTGACCCTCGTCCCCAAATGATGTGATTAGTATGTAAGAAGTGTGAAGATGCATCATACATTGTATATGTTATCTGTCATGAGAGAATAAAAGTGGTCAGAATCATCAAGAAAACGGTCCTTCGCTCCGAAGTCCAGACAAAACCAACAAGGGCAAGCTGTACTCGGACAGTTGACACACGCCGGTGTTTACGTGTTTCAAGTTCATTTGTGACCTTTGTTCGGATCAGAGTAAAAATGGCGACCACAAGCGGACACACAAAACCTCTCTTCTTCCTCGGACTTCTCATGTCTTCGATCCCAGCATGCAAAGGTCAGTTCTTTGCCTTTTTGCCCTCTTGAACTCTCCTTGAGCTTTTTCTGTGGTGAAGATGTGCTAGGAACTGAGTCAAGTTCAACATTTAGCATCAGGGATCCTGTCATTAATGTGGAGTGTGAGCTGCCTCAACTAAATCCTTGACTTCTGCTTCCTTCTGAGCATGAAAAAAGGATGGAGCTCCAGGTAGCATCAGCACAATTGGGTGGTGTCAGGTGGATTGACATGTTGTTGCTGAAACAGGCATGTTCCTGGAGAGACCTGAAGCAAGCGTTTTCCTTCATCGTACCCGTCGGGCCAATTTTCTTTTCGAGGAGCTCAAACAAGGAAACCTGCAGCGTGAATGTTTGGAGGAGAAATGCTCCTACGAGGAGGCCAAGGAGATCTTCGCTTTGCCGCAGCAGCTGGTCAGTATTTCTCGGGCGATGTTGCATTTGGACTGTTTGGCAATGTTGCTTCCTAACCTGACCTGGCCGCCTTTGCAGGAGGTTTTCTGGAGGACGTACACAGGTAAGACTCTCCTCCGAATGCAACAATGTACTCAACTCAAAAGCAGTCAAGTTGTCACCTTGGGTAAATGCTCAATAAAAAGAGAATGCAATGATTTGCAAATCCTTTTGAACTTATATTCAATTGAGTAGACTGCAAAGACAAGATACTTCACCTTTCAACTGAGAAACTTTGTCCGTTTTTGCAAATATTAGCTCATTTGGAATTTGATGCCTGTGACATGTTTCAAAATAGAGTGAGAAAGTTGAGGAATGCTCACCAAACACTTATTTGTAGCATCCCACAGGTGAACAGGCTAATTGGGAACAGGTGGGTGCCATGATTGGCTATAAAAGCAGCTCCCATGAAATGCTCACTCATTCACAAACAAACAAATGCCTGAGCAAATTGTTGAAGAACAACATTTCTCAAGCAGCTATTGCAAGAAATTTAGGGATTTCACCATCTATGCTCCGTAATATCATCAAAAGCTTCAGAGAATCTGGAGAAATCACTGCAGGTAAGCCATGAAATTACACACCTTGGATCCCTCAGGCGCTACTGCGTCAAAAAGCCGCATGAGTGTGCAAAGGATATCACCACATGGGCTCAGGAACACTTCATAAAACCACTGTCAGTAACTACAGTTGGTCGCTACATCTGTAAGTGCAAGTTAAATCCATCCATCCATTTTCTACCGCTTATTCCCTTTCGGGGTCGCAGGGGGCGCTGGCGCCTATCTCAGCTACAATCAGGCCGAAGGCAGGGTACACCCTGGACAAGTCGCCACCTCATCGCAAGTTAAAACTCTACTATCCAAATCCGAAGCCATTTATCAACCGTCTGACACCCGGAAACGCCGCCAGCTTCGCTGAGCCTGAGCTTATCTAAGATGGACTGATGCAAAGTGGAAAAGTGTTCTGTGGTCTGACGAGTCCACATTTAAAATGTCAACTTTTTGAAAACTGTGTACGTCTTGTCCTCTAGACCAAAGAGTAAAATAACCATCTGGATTGTTGTAGGGTGAAAGTGTTGTAGTCAGCATGTGTGATGGTATGGGGGTGTATTAGTGGTTGTTGTAGGGTGAAAGTGTTGTAGGTAGCATGTGTGATGGTATGGGGGTGTATTAGTGATTGTTGTAGGGTGAAAGTGTGGTAGTCAGCATGTGTGATGGTATGGGGGTGTATTAGTGATTGTTGTAGGGTGAAAGTGTTGTAGTCAGCATGTGTGATGGTATGGGGGTGTATTAGTGATTGTTGTAGGGTGAAAGTGTTGTAGTCAGCATGTGTGATGGTATGGGGGTGTATTAGTGATTGTTGTAGGGTGAAAGTGTGGTAGTCAGCATGTGTGATGGTATGGGGGTGTATTAGTGATTGTTGTAGGGTGAAAGTGTTGTAGTCAGCATGTGTGATGGTATGGGGGTGTATTAGTGATTGTTGTAGGGTGAAAGTGTTGTAGTCAGCATGTGTGATGGTATGGGGGTGTATTAGTGATTGTTGTAGGGTGAAAGTGTTGTAGTCAGCATGTGTGATGGTATGGGGGTGTATTAGTGATTGTTGTAGGGTGAAAGTGTTGTAGTCAGCATGTGTGATGGTATGGGGGTGTATTAGTGGTTGTTGTAGGGTGAAAGTGTTGTAGTCAGCATGTGTGATGGTATGGGGGTGTATTAGTGATTGTTGTAGGGTGAAAGTGTGGTAGTCAGCATGTGTGATGGTATGGGGGTGTATTAGTGATTGTTGTAGGGTGAAAGTGTTGTAGTCAGCATGTGTGATGGTATGGGGGTGTATTAGTGATTGTTGTAGGGTGAAAGTGTTGTAGTCAGCATGTGTGATGGTATGGGGGTGTATAAGTGATTGTTGTAGGGTGAAAGTGTTCTAGGCAGCATGTGTGATGGTATGGGGGTGTATTAGTGATTGTTGTAGGGTGAAAGTGTTGTAGTCAGCATGTGTGATGGTATGGGGGTGTATTAGTGATTGTTGTAGGGTGAAAGTGTGGTAGTCAGCATGTGTGATGGTATGGGGGTGTATTAGTGATTGTTGTAGGGTGAAAGTGTTGTAGTCAGCATGTGTGATGGTATGGGGGTGTATTAGTGATTGTTGTAGGGTGAAAGTGTTGTAGTCAGCATGTGTGATGGTATGGGGGTGTATTAGTGATTGTTGTAGGGTGAAAGTGTTGTAGTCAGCATGTGTGATGGTATGGGGGTGTATTAGTGATTGTTGTAGGGTGAAAGTGTTGTAGTCAGCATGTGTGATGGTATGGGGGTGTATTAGTGGTTGTTGTAGGGTGAAAGTGTTGTAGGCAGCATGTGTGATGGTATGGGGGTGTATTAGTGATTGTTGTAGGGTGAAAGTGTGGTAGTCAGCATGTGTGATGGTATGGGGGTGTATTAGTGATTGTTGTAGGGTGAAAGTGTTGTAGTCAGCATGTGTGATGGTATGGGGGTGTATTAGTGATTGTTGTAGGGTGAAAGTGTTGTAGTCAGCATGTGTGATGGTATGGGGGTGTATAAGTGATTGTTGTAGGGTGAAAGTGTTCTAGGCAGCATGTGTGATGGTATGGGGGTGTATTAGTGATTGTTGTAGGGTGAAAGTGTTGTAGTCAGCATGTGTGATGGTATGGGGGTGTATTAGTGATTGTTGTAGGGTGAAAGTGTTGTAGTCAGCATGTGTGATGGTATGGGGGTGTATTAGTGATTGTTGTAGGGTGAAAGTGTTGTAGTCAGCATGTGTGATGGTATGGGGGTGTATTAGTGGTTGTTGTAGGGTGAAAGTGTTGTAGTCAGCATGTGTGATGGTATGGGGGTGTATTAGTGATTGTTGTAGGGTGAAAGTGTTGTAGTCAGCATGTGTGATGGTATGGGGGTGTATTAGTGGCCAAGGCATGGCTAACTTACACATCTGTGAAGGCACCATTCATGCTGAAAGGTACATACAGCTTTTGGAACAACATATGTTGTTTTCATGGACGCCCCTGCTTATTTCAGCAAGACAATGCCAAGCCAGGTGTTACAACAGCGTGGCTTCATAGTAAAAGAGTGCGGGTACTAGACGGGCCTGCCTGTAGTCCAGACATTGAACATGTGTGCAGGCTAAAATATGAGGCAGGAGACTGTTGAACAACTTAAGCTGTACATCAAGCAAGAATGGGAAAGAATTCCACTTCAAAAATGTGTCTCCTCAGTTCCCAAACCTGCACTGAGTGTTGTTCAAAGGAAAGGCCATGTAACACACTGGTAAAAATGCCCCTCTGACAATAAGTTTGTCAGTGTGAAAATGAAATATCTTGTCTTTGCAGTCTATTCAATTGAATATAAGTTGAAAAGGATTTGTTGTAGTCTCTTTTTATTTAGCATTTAAACAAGGTGACAACTTCACTGCTTTTGTGTTTTGTACTTCTAAGACTATTCCTGACGTGTGTGTTTGTAGCTGTGGATCACTGCCTGTCATCTCCCTGTAAGAATGGCGGTACCTGCACTCGCCAGATGAACACCTTTGTGTGCAAATGTCCGCCTGGATTCCATGGATCCACCTGTGCCAAAGGCAAGACCCGCGTGCTCCGCGATGACTCCATCACAACTCTTCAAGCTGACGTCTGTGATTGTTCTCAGTGCGCGTGACATCTGTGGGATGTCGCTACAGAAATGGAGGATGTGAACATTTCTGCAGAGACCTTCCTGACCGCACACGCACTTGCTTTTGCGCTCCAGGGTACAGTTTGGGTGAGGACAACAGCACGTGTACCCCCCAAGGTAAGTACTGCTTCTCAGAGTCACCTGAAGGTGGTGGTGGTGGTGGATGTTGCACACCAGGTGATTTGATTTAGATGCAGTCTCCTGCGGAAGACCAATCACCCATTTTGGCCCGAGGGTGGTCAATGGTCAGATCTGTCCCAAAGGACAATGTCCCTGGCAGGTGAGGTCTATCGCCCCAATTGCCATGAGATGAAGTGAAGCAGATCAGTGTTGATCCAAACAATGTCTAGGCTCTCCTGACTGACAACCACGCCTATGCCTGTGGTGCCATTGTCCTGTCGACTCAGTGGATTCTCACTGCAGCTCACTGCGTCTGGAGAAAACCAACCAGCGTCTTCCATGTCATCGTGGGTACGCCAGCTAATGAAAGACTGAAACGCATAGCTACCATATTTTCCCGACCATAGCGCGCACCTTCGATGAATGCTCTACTTTTTGATCTTTTTCATATATAAGGCACATCGGACTATAAGGCGCATTAAAGGAGTCATATTATTAGGATTATTTTCTAAATGTAAAAGACTTACTTGTAGTCTACATAACATGTGATTCTGCTTCTTTGCTCAAAATGTTGCATGGATGAGGTTTTACACATCATCTTCTACTCACTTTTTGTGGGCGCTCTTATTTACGTGCCTCCACTTGGATAGCGTCTTCTCCCCATCATCTTTGTTGTAGCGTGCAAGGACGGGAGTGGAAGAAGTGTCAAAATATGGCGCTAACTGTTTTAATGACATTCAGCCTTGACTTCAATCAATACCAGAGCAGCATCTCCTCATCCGTGGCTCACTCGTGCAACAACAACACCCGAAATGTGTCCGGTGACCAAAACTCTCTAATAACTAAAGTTCCTTGGGTGAATAATTATAAACTCACTATACCGGTATGTTTTAGTGCTTTCATGGTGAGTTTACGGACATATATAAGTAAGAACTTGACACCACTTTATATTAGAAATGGCAAGAGTGGAGGATGAATGCCACATAACAAGAATATATAGAGAAAAAGAAGAAGCTTATCACCTACGGTGTCGACACTGACTACAAAGACGGACATCCCATGAATTGATTAACGTGGACCCCGACTTAAACAAGTTGAAAAACTTATTCTGGTGTAACCATTTAGTGGTCAATTGTACGGAATATGTACTGTACTGTGCAATCTACCAATTAAAGTATCAACCAATCAATCAAAACACACACATTTTCAGGACTTATGCAGATCCCAAATACAGATCAGCAGGTACCAGAAGGTAAGAAATGTTGCTTTTGCATAATATTGTGAAACAAAACAGCAGTTAATATGTCTTACTTTATACACACAGCATAATACTTCTGGTATGTTGAAGCACAATCCATCAAGGGGTGTGGCTTCATAGCTTACCAAAGTTCTACTAAAACATTTTGATAGATTTTTGAGCGCCATGTGTAATGTTCTATATTTTCAAAGGAACATATAAAATATTGGTGTTGTTTACTGCCATTTATACTTGCCAACCCTCCCAATTTTCCCGGGAGACTCCTGAATATCAGTGCCCCTCCTGAAAATTTCCCGGGGTAACCATTCTTCCGAATTTCTCCCAATTTCCGCACCGACAACACTATTGGGGGCGTGCCTTTAGCATCCTCTCTCACCTTTACAGGTGAGAGAGGATGCCTATCCCGCTTGATTGGAGCCTATCTCAGCTACAATCAAGCGAAAGGCGTTGTACACCCTGGACAAGTCACCAACTCATCGCTGATATATATATATATATATTTATTTATGTAGATATATATATATTGATGTAAATATATGTATATACATATATATATTTATTTATTTATGTAGATATATATATTTATGTAAATATATGTATATACATATATATATGTATATATATGTGTGTATATATATGTATTTATTTATGTGTGTATATATATATATATATATATATATATATATATATAAGAAATACTTGAAAATATATACACCCCCAGCTACCTCAACCTCCCACCCCATCTCCCAAATTCCGAGATCTGAAGGTTAGCAAGTATGCTGCCATCATATTACAGTCTACATGGATTTCTTATGTGTGACTGCCATCTACTGGTCACACTTATCATTCCACTGTGTACGAAATAAAATAGCTTTGATGTCAGTAAGCAAAACCAGAATGATTCCGTACATCAGGCGCAGCGGGTTATAAGGCGCACTGTTGAGTTCTGAGGGGAAGAAAAGGATGTTTAGTGCGCCTTGTAGTCTGGAAAATACGGTACTGTAATAAACCGGTTAGACTTCAAAGTCTGCTTGTTTCTTATATTTTCTTTAATGTCTTTGCATGCCAAGGCGAACATGACCTGGAGGTCGACGAGAAGACCGAGCAAAAGCGACGAGTATCCAAATTACTGATCCACCGTGGCTACAACCAGTCCAGCTATGATAGCGACCTGGCGATGCTGAAGCTTCATCGTCCCATCAAACTGGGACGCTACGTGGTTCCTATTTGTCTGGCCGCCAAGAACAGCTCTTTCAGCCGCATGCTGGCAGCTGTGAGACACAACACCGTGTCAGGGTGGGGTCGCCTGACCGAGAACGGCTCCACTGCCAGATTGCTGCAGCGCTTGGCACTACCACGTGTGCCACTACAGGAGTGCCGCCTGCACACCGGACTCAACATCACCCGGAACATGATGTGTGCCGGGCTGCAGAATGGCGGCCAGGATGCATGCAAGGGCGATAGCGGTGGGCCGCTAGTGACGCGCTACAAGAAAACCTGGTTTCTGACTGGTGTGGTGAGTTGGGGTAAGGGCTGCGCCGGGAAGAACCGCTACGGCGTTTACACCAGAGTCAGCAACTTCCTGGACTGGATACAACACACCATGTCCAGGGGGTGAAAGCAGGAATACCCTCGCAAATCTACGACACCTTATTTGGTTTTGCTTGTTGAGATTGTTTCATTTGAGGTCATTAAAAATGACAAACACATTCTGTATATATTTTCTCTGCTGGTTGTCAGCAAAGATATTATATAAATGTTGTACTTTTATTCTACTAGCCAGGAGGTTAGCAACAACATGTGGGAACATACACACATTGGACAGGACAAGCCCATGTTTCATTTCCGAGGTTCTGAAATACTACCATGAATTCCCCTTGGACTGGAGTGTTTGCAGTGCTAGGCTGCATCCAGATCTGGGGGTCTCAAGCTTTTGGACCCTGGGGGGACAAACTTGTCTCCTACAGAAGAGAGCAGCACCCACTCAGATAGCAACACTGCATTAGTAACTCTCTTGATCGTAATCCTAGTCGATATTGTACGTACAGTACAAGCCAAAGGTTTAGACACAACTTCTCCTCATAAAGTACTTCTGGTTCTCATTCAATGTCTTTTCTTTATTTCCATGACTATTTACATTGTAGATAGTCACATCAAAACTGTGAATGAACACATGCGGAGTTATGTACTTAACATGTTTTATATTCTCGTTTCTTCAAAATAGCCACCCTTTGCTGTGTTTACTGCTTTGCACACTCTTGGCATTCTCTCCATGAGCTTCAAGAGGTAGTCACCTGAAATGCTTTTCACTTGACAGGTGTGCTTGAAGCTCATGGAGAGAATGCCAAGAGTGTGCAAAGCAGTAAACACAGCAAAGGGTGGCTATTTTGAAGAAACGAGAATATAAAACATGTTGTTTCACCTTTTTTTGTTAAGTACTTGACTCCACATGTTTTGGTAGAGGTTGCCCACACAATGCCAGGAATTCAAGATTTAACACTGTTTTATTTCGTTCTCACAAGGTGCGAGCTTTTTGCTTCCCAGCAGCAAGTCTTTTCTGCATCTGCCCAGCAGCACCTCCAACTCCAACTACTCGTCTCATCACGGCTGCTGCTAATAAAGGCGACAGGTGATTAGATAACAGGCCCACCTGGGCCATCTACGCATCTGTCGCTCAACTTTTCCACTCCATAGGGCCCACTCAAATATTAACACTGAATGATTAATCTTACTGTTTTGATTATATTTAACCTACTTACAGTTTAACAGGATAAAGTAGTCATTTTATTTCAGACCCAGAAGGATCCATATCACAGAAGAGAAAACATACAATGATAAAACCCAAATAAAAGAAATACAAGCAAAAATAAAATAGATAAAAACTTGAATAAAAAACCTTGTCAAATGATATAAAAGCATGTGTTAATCACAAATATTATTTGTAAGGCTTTGGTTAAGCTGACTACAAAATAAACACTAATAAAATATACTGCAAAAGAAGGAACTCAGAAAAACTGATTAAAAACAAATGTAATACGATTACACAGTGCTGAAATAAAACATCCACCCATCCATCCATTTACTACCGCTTGTCCGTCTTGGGGTCGCGGGGGGTGCTGGAGCCTATCCCAGCTGCATTCGGGCAGAAGGCGGGTACACCCTGGACAAGTCACCAACTCATCACAGGGCCAACACGGATAGACAGACAACATTGACTCTAAATGAATAATAATCATGTTATATGTTTCTTAAATAAACTGTCAATGCAAATAAAAGTACAGCTTCACCACTTTGGTCATCATTTTTGCGATGAGGAAACTTCTCTATTTCTTTAGCTCCGGACTTCTTCAGATATTCTTTTGCTTTTGTCATGACTGCCACAAGTGTTGAAAAAGTGTATTACAACTGCTGCGGCCCATACGGACCACAGCTGAGAAACACATGTTTTGGGGGCCTGGGGGGCCGTTGTTGGGACCACTGCTCTATCGCACAAACCCTCTAAAGAAGCAGATACTCAGGAGCACTGACAAGGCATGTACAGTATACTCCATCTACAGTAAGCAACGTACTGTACTGTGATACCAAGATCATCCATGTAAACTTTCTACAAACCCCGTTTCCATATGAGTTGGGAAATTGTGTTAGATGTAAATATAAACAGAATACAATGATTTGCAAATCCTTTTCAAGCCATATTCAGTTGAATATGCTACAAAGACAACATATTTCATGTTCAAACTCATAAACTTTTTTTTTTTTAAATCATCATTACCTTTAGAATTTGATGCCAGCAACACGTGACAAAGTAGTTGGGAAAGGGCATGTTCACCACTGTGTTACATCACCTTTTCTTTTAACAACACTCAATAAACGTTTGGGAACTGAGGAAACTAATTGTTGAAGCTTTGAAAGTGGAATTCTTTCCCATTCTTGTTTTATGTAGAACTTCAGTCCTTCAACAGTCCGGGGTCTCCACCGGTCGTATTTTACGCTTCATAATGCGCCACACATTTTCCATGGGAGACAGGTCTGGACTGCAGGCGGGCAAGGTAATTACCCACACTCTTTTTTAACAAAGCCACGCTGTTGTAACACATGCTGAATGTGGCTTGGCATTGTCTTGCTGAAATAAGCAGGGGCGTCCATGAAAAAGACGGCGCTTAGATGGCAGCATATGTTGTTCCAAAACCTGTATGTACCTTTCAGCATTAATGGTGCCTTCACAGATGTGTAAGTTACCCATGCCATGGACACTAATGCACCCCCATACCATCACACATGTGTAAGTTACCCATGCCTTGGGCACTAATGCACCCCCATACCATCACACATGTGTAAGTTACCCATGCCATGGACACTAATGCACCCCCATACCATCACACATGTGTAAGTTACCCATGCCTTGGACACTAATGCACCCCCATACCATCACACATGCTGGCTTTTGAACTTTGGGTCGATAACAGTCTGGATGGTTCACTTCCCCTTTGGACCGGATGACACAATCTTGAATATTTCCGAAAACAGTTTGAAATGTGGACTCGTCAGACCACAGAACACTTTTCCACTTTGCATCAGTCCATCTTAGATGATCTTGAGCCCAGAGAAGCTGGCGGAGTTTTTGGATGTTGTTGATAAATGGCTTTCACTTTGCATAGTAGAGCTTTAACTGGCACTTACAGATGTAGCGACAAACTGTATTTAGTGACTGGTTTTCTGATGTTTTCCAGAGCCCATGTGGTGATATCCTTTAGATATTGATGCCGGTTTTTGATACAGTGCTGTCTGAGGGATGGAAGGTCACGGTCATTTAATGTTGGTTTCCGGCCATGTCGCTTACGTGGAGTGATTTCTCCAGATTCTCTGAACCTTTTGATGATATTATGGAGCGTAGATGTTGAAATCCCTAAATTTCTTGCAATGTCACTTTGAGAAAGGTTGTTCTTAAACTGTTTGACTATTTGCTCACGCAGTTGTGGACAAAGGGGTGTACCTCGCCCCATCCTTTCTTGTGAAAGACTGAGAAGCTGTTTTTATAGCCAATCATGGCACCCACCTGTTCCCAATTAGCCTGCACACCTGTGGGATGTTCCAAATAAGTGTTTGATGAGCATTCCTCAACTTTATCAGTATTTATTGCCACCTTTCCCAACTACTTTGTCACGTGTTGCTGGGATCAAATTCTAAAGTTAATGATTATTTGCACAAAAAAATAAGGTTTATGAGTTTGAACATGAAATATGTTGTCTTTGTAGCATATTCAACTGAATATGGCTTGAAAAGGATTTGCAAATCATTGTATTCTGTTTATATTAACATCTAACACAATTTCCCAACTCATATGGAAACGGGGTTTGTAGATCTCGGGTCAGGACAAAGTCCTTCCTGTGGCTGTCAATAGATCCAAGAAACCGACACCTCCATGTTGCATCAACATCGCAGACAGTGGAGTTTTACAAGCCTTTTGCTTGATAAAATGAAATACAGCTTTTTTCTTTCTCGCAGGGGACCTGAACTCGATGTAACTCAGACGTTGTGTGATAACTTCTTTGCAGTTATTCTGACAGGTAGTTTTTTTTCTATATTTTCAGAATGCGTTGTGTTCTATTTTTGGCCAAAGTAAGACAAAGAAAGCCCTCTGAAGCTGTCTTTATTTTCCAGTTTGAAAGCCATGATTGTAATAGTCCGTGTGCCCAGAAGTTCCTCCGTGTGTTCCCTGAGATGCACAGACTTTGACCCCCCTGCTGACTAAACGGTATTTGTGGGGGCTTGAAGGGGTTCCAGTACAAAGTCCCGTAGGTCCAGAACGGTCAGTGAGTGTGACAAAGATGCTTGATGTGCCAGCAGAGGGCATGCAGGAGCTTCTCCCAAGCAGGCTGACTTCAGTACGACAGCTGGGAACATGTGACCAGCGTTGGGAGAAGTGGACTTTAAGCCTTCAGCCTCACTCAGAAGAGCCAGCATTTCACTGCGGTCAACAATGTGGCTCAGCGTCTTCATCCCCCTCGTCTTCAGCTGCTCACCAGCGGCGTCAGGTCAGTGAAGGAGGACTGCAGGAATGTGGAGGCTGACCAAGTCATTTGGACACATCATGGGAGAGAGAGCCTACTTTATTTTTGAAGTGTGATTGTTCTTTGCATGCAAGTCTTCCTGGATCCAGATGAAGCCCACAAGGTCCTGCTGCGCATGAGGAGGTTCAACTCAGGCTGGCTGGAGGAGCTGCAGATGGGGGATTTGAAGAGAGAGTGTCTGGAGGAGAAGTGCACTTACGAGGAGGCAAGGGAGGTGTTTGAGCACACTGAGATCACGGTTAGAACGGAGCACGCTTCTTTTTGCCAAATTCCAGCTTAGTCTGGAAAAGTGGTGTTGAGTAAGTGAGCGCCTCCTTTTTGTTTCCTCAGGACGAGTTCTGGAAGACGTACAGCAGTGAGCAGGATTTACACATCTGGGGGGTGGGGGCATTTACTACAGACTCATTAAGAAGTCTTTCAGCTGGATGCTAACAATTTGTGATGTTTTATACAAAAAATGGGCGTAAAGCAACAAACATCCTCAGCAACACCAAACATTCAAAGGTGGTTTCCTCCAGGAGGACCAACAGAACAATCTTATGTCCAGCGACTCGCCAGCAGGGAACTGAGTCGTCGGTTTTTTTAGTACAAATATCTTTTTGACAACAAAAAGTTATTTTTTTATCAGGTTAAATGCACAAAAGCCAAAAGCAGTGAAGTTGTCACCTTGTTTAAATGCTAAATAAAAAGAGAATACAACAAATCCTTTTCAACTTATATTCAATTGAATAGACTGCAAAGACAAGATATTTCATCTTCACACTGACAAACTTACTTTTTTTTGCCAATAATCATCAACTTAGAATGTAATGGCAGCAACACGTGGCAAAAAATGCCTTTTTACCAGTGTGTTACATGGCCTTTCCTTTGAACAACACTCAGTGCAGGTTTGGGAACTGAGGAGACACATTTTTGAAGTGGAATTCTTTCCCATTCTTGCTTGATGTACAGCTTAAGTTGTTCAACAGTCTCCTGCCTCATATTTTAGCCTGCACACATGTTCAATGTCTGGACTACAGGCAGGCCAGTCTAGTACCCGCACTCTTTTACTATGAAGCCACGCTGTTGTAACACCTGGCTTGGCATTGTCTTGCTGAAATAAGCAGGGGCATCACTAATAATATTGCTTGGATGGCAACATATGTTGCTCTAAAAGCTGTATGTAACTTTCAGCATTAATGGTGCCTTCACAGATGTGTAAGTTAGTCATGCCTTGGCCACTAATACACCCCCATACCTTCACAGATGTGTAAGTTACCCATGCCTTGGGCACTAATACACCCCCATACCATCACACATGTGTAAGTTACCCATGCCTTGTTCACTAATACACCCCCATACCTTCACAGATGTGTAAGTTACCCATGCCTTGGCCACTAATACACCCCCATACCATCACACATGTGTAAGTTACCCATGTCTTGTTCACTAATACACCCCCATACCATCACACATGTGTAAGTTACCCATGCCTTGTTCACTAATACACCCCCATACCATCACACATGTGTAAGTTACCCATGTCTTGTTCACTAATACACCCCCATACCATCACACATGTGTAAGTTACCCATGTCTTGGGCACTAATACACCCCCATACCATCACACATGTGTAAGTTACCCATGCCTTGTTCACTAATACACCCCCATACCATCACACATGTGTAAGTTACCCATGTCTTGTTCACTAATACACCCCCATACCATCACACATGTGTAAGTTACCCATGTCTTGTTCACTAATACACCCCCATACCATCACACATGTGTAAGTTACCCATGTCTTGGGCACTAATACACCCCCATACCATCACACATGTGTAAGTTACCCATGTCTTGGGCACTAATACACCCCCATACCATCACACATGTGTAAGTTACCCATGTCTTGGGCACTAATACACCCCCATACCATCACACATGTGTAAGTTAGTCATGTCTTGTTCACTAATACACCCCCATACCATCACACATGTGTAAGTTACCCATGTCTTGGGCACTAATACACCCCCATACCATCACACATGTGTAAGTTACCCATGCCTTGGGCACTAATACACCCCCATACCATCACACATGTGTAAGTTAGTCATGTCTTGGGCACTAATACACCCCCATACCATCACACATGTGTAAGTTAGTCATGTCTTGTTCACTAATACACCCCCATACCATCACACATGTGTAAGTTACCCATGCCTTGTTCACTAATACACCCCCATACCATCACACATGTGTAAGTTACCCATGTCTTGTTCACTAATACACCCCCATACCATCACACATGTGTAAGTTAGCCATGCCTTGGCCACTAATACACCCCCATACCATCACACATGTGTAAGTTACCCATGTCTTGTTCACTAATACACCCCCATACCATCACACATGTGTAAGTTACCCATGTCTTGGGCACTAATACACCCCCATACCATCACACATGTGTAAGTTAGTCATGTCTTGTTCACTAATACACCCCCATACCATCACACATGTGTAAGTTACCCATGTCTTGGGCACTAATACACCCCCATACCATCACACATGTGTAAGTTACCCATGCCTTGGGCACTAATACACCCCCATACCATCACAGATGTGTAAGTTACCCATGCCTTGGGCACTAATACACCCCCATACCATCACACATGTGTAAGTTACCCATGTCTTGGGCACTAATACACCCCCATACCATCACACATGTGTAAGTTACCCATGCCTTGTTCACTAATACACCCCCATACCATCACACATGTGTAAGTTACCCATGTCTTGTTCACTAATACACCCCCATACCATCACACATGTGTAAGTTACCCATGTCTTGGGCACTAATACACCCCCATACCATCACACATGTGTAAGTTACCCATGCCTTGTTCACTAATACACCCCCATACCATCACACATGTGTAAGTTACCCATGTCTTGTTCACTAATACACCCCCATACCATCACACATGTGTAAGTTACCCATGTCTTGTTCACTAATACACCCCCATACCATCACACATGTGTAAGTTACCCATGTCTTGGGCACTAATACACCCCCATACCATCACACATGTGTAAGTTACCCATGTCTTGGGCACTAATACACCCCCATACCATCACACATGTGTAAGTTACCCATGTCTTGGGCACTAATACACCCCCATACCATCACACATGTGTAAGTTAGTCATGTCTTGTTCACTAATACACCCCCATACCATCACACATGTGTAAGTTACCCATGTCTTGGGCACTAATACACCCCCATACCATCACACATGTGTAAGTTACCCATGCCTTGGGCACTAATACACCCCCATACCATCACACATGTGTAAGTTAGTCATGTCTTGGGCACTAATACACCCCCATACCATCACACATGTGTAAGTTAGTCATGTCTTGTTCACTAATACACCCCCATACCATCACACATGTGTAAGTTACCCATGTCTTGGGCACTAATACACCCCCATACCATCACACATGTGTAAGTTACCCATGCCTTGGGCACTAATACACCCCCATACCATCACACATGTGTAAGTTAGTCATGCCTTGGGCACTAATACACCCCCATACCATCACACATGTGTAAGTTACCCATGTCTTGGGCACTAATACACCCCCATACCATCACACATGTGTAAGTTACCCATGTCTTGGGCACTAATACACCCCCATACCATCACACATGTGTAAGTTACCCATGTCTTGGGCACTAATACACCCCCATACCATCACACATGTGTAAGTTACCCATGCCTTGGGCACTAATACACCGCCATACCATCACAGATGTGTAAGTTACCCATGTCTTGGGCACTAATACACCCCCATACCATCACAGATGTGTAAGTTACCCATGTCTTGGGCACTAATACACCGCCATACCATCACAGATGTGTAAGTTACCCATGTCTTGGGCACTAATACACCCCCATACCATCACACATGTGTAAGTTACCCATGCCTTGGGCACTAATACACCGCCATACCATCACAGATGTGTAAGTTACCCATGTCTTGGGCACTAATACACCCCCATACCATCACACATGTGTAAGTTACCCATGCCTTGGGCACTAATACACCGGCATACCATCACAGATGTGTAAGTTACCCATGTCTTGGGCACTAATACACCCCCATACCATCACAGATGTGTAAGTTACCCATGCCTTGGGCACTAATACACCGCCATACCATCACAGATGTGTAAGTTACCCATGTCTTGGGCACTAATACACCCCCATACCATCACACATACTGATTTTTACACTTTGCACCGAACAATTCGGATGGTTCTTTTCCTTTTTGTTCCACTTTTCCACTTTGCATCAGTCCAGCTTAGATGAGCTCTGGCCCAGCGAAGCTGGCGTCGTTTCTGGGTGTTGTTGATAAATGGCTTTGGGTTCCCATAGTAGAGTTTTAACTTGCACTTACAGATGTAGCGACCACCTGCAGTCAGTGACAGTGTTTTTTTGAAGTGTTCCTGAGCCCATGTGGTGATATCATTTACACACTGTCACTTTTTGATGTAGCACCGCCTGAGAGATCCAAGGTCAGGGGCATTCAATATGTATTTTCAGTCTTGCTGCTTACATGCAGTGATTTCTCCACATTCTCTGAACCTTTTGATGATATTATGGAGCGTAGATGGTGAAATCCCTAAATTCCTTGCAATAGCTGCTTGAGAAATGTTGTTCTTCAACAATTTGCTCAGGCATTTGTTGACAAAGTGGTGACCCTCACCCCGTCCTTGTTTGTGAATGAGTGAGCATTTCATGGAAGTTGCTTTTATAGCCAATCATGGCACCCACCTGTTCCCAATTAGCCTCTTCACCTGTGGCATGTTCCAAATAAGCATTTAATGAGCATTCCTCAACTTTCTCACTCTTTTTTGCCACTTGTGCCGGCTTTTTTGAAACATGTTGCAGGTCATCAAATTCCAAATGAGCTAATATTTGCACAAAAATAACAAAGTTTACCTTTTGGAAAGTTATAATAATAATAATAATAATGGATTAGATTTATATCGCGCTTTTCTATTGTTAGATACTGAAAGCGCTCACAGAGAAGTGGGAAGCCATCATTCATTCACACCTGGTGGTGGTGGTAAGCTACATCAGTAGTGGTGGTAAGCTACATCAGTAGCCACAGCTGCCCTGGGGTAGACTGACGGAAGCGAGGCAGCCAGTTTGCACCTACGGCCCCTCCCCTCCGACCACCACCTGTCATTCATTCATCATCATTCATTCACCAGTGTGAGCGGCACCGGGGGCAAAGGGTGAAGTGTCCTGCCCAAGGACACAACGGCAGCCATTTGGATGTCAATAGGTGGGAAGCGAACCTGCAACCCTCAGGTTTCTGGCACGGCCGCTCTACCCACTACGCCACAAGTTAAATATCTTGTCTTCGCAGTCTATTTAATTGAATATAAGTTGAAAAGGATTTGCATTCTTTTTTTATTTACCATTTACAGGACGTGACAACTTCACTGCTTTTGGGTTTGTTAAATGAAGATAAAGGGGCACTTTGAAACTAATGAGTACGTTAGCAGATGAGCAACCATCAACGTTTCAGGTTTTTGACCGGGCTACCGTCCTACAGTTCCAGACCACTGTGAGTCCAATCCCTGCTTAAATGGGGGAAGTTGCTCGGTCCAGACCGGGTCCTACACCTGCTTGTGTCCACAGCACTTCAGCGGCCTCATCTGTGAGCTTGGTGAGGACAGGCTGCACGCTCACAAACGCAGTGGCTACAAAGAAAACATGGTTGTGTCCTACAGACGACCGTGCCAAGCCAGACTCCTGCCTGCTAGAGAATGGAGGCTGTGAGCACTTCTGTGACGAGGACCCCTGGGGAGGAAGACTAAACTGCTCCTGTGCAGACGACTACTTCCTGCACACTGACGGCTGGAGCTGCGTTGCGAAAGGTAAGAAGGACATGGAAAGGTTGTAGATTGTAAAGCTAGCTTCTTAATGAAGTTCTGTGAGATGCCATCAGGTATGTTTCACCTTCTTGCCTCAGATGCAATACCGTGTGGCGTGACGCCAGTCATTCAGGGTTCAAGCAAAGCCGCACTGGATGACCCTCGTGCAAGGATTGTGGGTGGGAATGAATGTCCCAAAGGGGAATGTCCCTGGCAGGTACGTTACGTTAAAGGGACAGCCGCGGGCTTTTCTGTAGCGCTGAAGATGTGGTTGATGTGTTCCTTGTAGGTGTTGCTGCTCCATAAAGGAAAAGGGTTCTGTGGAGGAGTAATCTTAAAACCAACATGGATCCTCACAGCCTCCCATTGCATGGAGGATGCCGATGTCAGGTTTTTAAGCATAGTTGCAGGTATGAGTTACCCAACTTGCTTTGCAGGTATGAGATACCCAAGTTGCTTTGCAGGTATGAGTTACCCAAGTTGCTTTGCAGGTATGAGTTACCCAAGTTGCTTTGCAGGTATGAGTTACCCAAGTTGCTTTGCAGGTATGAGTTACCCAAGTTGCTTTGCAGGTATGAGTTACCCAAGTTGCTTTGTTGGCCCCTGACGCTGATGGTCCTCAAACGTGCTCTAAGGCTCTAGGGCAAAGCTATTTAGTGGTTGACATGTTTACAGCTCAACAAACTCATCTAGAAGTGTGTTTTCATGCTTGCTGGACGCACTCCTTCTACAACTTTGACATTGTCTGACAGGTGAGCACAATACCGAGGTGATGGAGGGAACGGAGCAGGTCATCCAGGTGGCTGAAATCCTCATGCACGAGCTCTATGTAAAGACCACGGCTGACAACGATATTGCCCTGCTGCGACTCACTGCTCCCATTGTGTACACACCATACGCCGTAGCAGCCTGCCTGCCCACTAAGTCTCTGGCTGAGCGTGAGCTCTGGGCCGTCAGCATGCACACAGTGAGCGGGTGGGGCCGCCGGGCTGAAAACGGCCCCACCTCGCACTTGCTGCGGCGTCTCAGTGTGCCTCGGATTCGTACACAACAGTGCGTGGAGGAAAGTGGCGTGGCCCTCACGGACAACATGTTTTGTGCCGGATACATCCAAGGCCAACAGGACTCCTGTAAAGGTGACAGCGGCGGGCCCCTGGTGACACAGTACAAGAAGACAACCTTCTTGCTCGGCATCGTGAGCTGGGGGAAGGGCTGCGCCCGACCTGGACACTATGGAATCTACACGCGCATTTCCAACTACCTGCAGTGGATCCACAACCGCACAGCGACTGCGCAACAACCCACAAACAACACACAGCTACCCCTGTACACTGAACACCTGAGCACTAAGTAGCCAATAAACTACCCTGAGTCAACATGGTGTTGATCAACCATTAACCACGCACATGTTAACATAAACATATTTAAAGTCATCATGCTAAGGTTCTTTCATTGATCACATACAGCAGCGGAGAAGGTGACCAGTTAGGGTTCAGCGTTGGACACGGTAATCCTTGTTTGGTACCAGGAAACACCGTGCCAAACTTTATTGATCATACGTCCTTTTTGTATAGTAATATTCAAACCAATGACGTCAGATTTGTTTACTAAACTGGTGAATGATGTTTGTTCTGCTGAGTCCAAGGGTGATAGGGCTCATGGAGCATGCGGTACAAAGGCTCATCCTCTCCTGTAAGCGGTCCTGGGACTTCATTTTTGCAGTTCTGCACACTAGAAATCATGTTGGCGAGACATGGCATTGTGTGGATTCTGTTCTTTGGGATCTCTTCAGATGCAGGTTTGTGTTACGGGAGACTTGCTTGGACAATTTAAAAAGGAGTTAAGAGTTTTAAGAGTTTATGTGTAGTTTGCTGTTGATAATGTTACTGCATGTGGTTGGCATCAGTGTTTGTGGAGAGACGGGAGGCCAGTGATGTGCTGACCAGAAGGACGCGAGCAAATACCGGATTCCTGGAGGAGCTCAAGCAAGGCAACCTGGAAAGGGAATGCATGGAGGAGATGTGTGACTATGAGGAGGCCAGAGAAGTATTTGAGGACGAAGGACAGACGGTCAGTCAATTGCTTTTTGTCCAACAGTCCAACGTCTACAGTAAGACAAGACTTTATACTCACAAATACCTTTTTGTTGTTTTCTGCTTCTGCAGAATCAATTCTGGCAGACCTATGACCGTAAGTGTTTGTCAACTTTCAACAATCATCTGCGTTTCATATTTGATATTTTATTCATCTTCCTGTTCTTTGGCTGCCAATGTTTCTGCTGCCAGTAATGACTGACTATTTATGTGATTGTAATTCACTGTCAGGTCGGGACCCCTGTAAGATAAACCCATGTCGTAACAATGGCGTGTGTGTCCACCAGGGGGCAACCTTTCAGTGTCAATGTCCCGAAGGCTTTGAAGGACGCTTCTGTCAGATGGGTACTAAATAAAGAGAACCGAGAGAGAGCCAATGACTACCTGTAGATGCATTTATGACATCCCTCAATGTGCCCCCCTGGCAGTGTTTGAAGACTCCCTCAAGTGTATTTACCACAACGGTCAGTGTCAGCATTTCTGCGATGGCTCAGGGAAACGCCGCAGGTGTTCCTGCGCTGATGGCTACATTCTGGGCGAAGACGGACGACAGTGCATTGCTCAAGGTAGAAACCTCTTTTTGACACGGATGCTTCA
This sequence comes from Nerophis ophidion, assembly GCF_033978795.1. NCBI lineage: Eukaryota > Metazoa > Chordata > Actinopteri > Syngnathiformes > Syngnathidae > Nerophis > Nerophis ophidion. The sequence goes on along the minus strand of NC_084637.1, from coordinate 1,117,521 downwards.
ACTCGAGATGACCAAGGCACTTACACAAATGACTAACATTTGTTAGCTGGTTTACTATTAGCATTTAGCGTGGTGGAAAGCCAGTTGAGCCAACACACAACGTGCTGCTAAATGTACTTTGATTCACGACTCTTGGCAATAACCTTTTACATCTCTGGCAACAATAAAACAGGAAGTCCCATGTCCCATGGGCCAACCACATTTATGCATACTTCACCATAGGAGATGGTATTACCTAAGAATATTACAAGCGTAACTTTGTCAATACATTTTCGTACAGTTCACACACAAACTGTAATATGCACACGAGGCCAACAGTTGGCAATAGCTGCATAAATGTGCCCTCCTGTCTTCCAGTGGAGTTTCCATGTGGTCAGCTGGCTCCAGCCAATCAGAGCATGACCGGTCAGACGAGGCTTGTAGGAGCCAATCATTGTCCCAAAGGAGAATGTCCCTGGCAGGTAAACGCTGGCTTGATGGCAGGAATGAATGAGCTCATGTGATGGTCTTGAGCAAACGTGAAACCTAGCTGGCTAACTTAATCTTGACATAGGTATCCCTAACATCTTACCAAGACCACGGAAAGGCAAAGTCACGATGCAACCACACCGTTTGCTCTTGGCTGATTTGGATCAAATATGCACTTGGGTTAGGTGTCATTTTACCACTGGTCTATTAAGTTGGTCTATGTAGCTTTCACATTTCAGCAGCACTTAAGTGATGAACACACCACTGTCAGCATGACTGCACCAGGGTTTGTTTTAATGGAATCAACCAAGTGTGAAGAGAGCCTAATGCTGAGTGTGTAGCCCGGCAAGAGCCAGATTCCCAATTGGGTGTCGCTAGCCTTGCAATGCACAGTTTGATGAGTGATTAGCAGCCTCTGACAGGTTGTATGACCTTTACGTTCACGTCAGAAAGTCTGAGCGGTGCATTTGTGGCTCGCAGTCTGTTGGAACAGTGTAACCACAATTGTTAGTTTCGACTTTACTTTAAAGGCAATTTGACTTTACTCCAGAGTGAGTTGTTGAAATGTAAAATAACAATATTATACATGCCACAAAATGACCTATTTGTATCTTGATCAGGTTCTGATTGAGTTGAACCAAACAAGTCATTGTGGAGGTGCCCTGATCCGTCCTGACTGGGTTGTGACTGCAGCTCACTGCGTTCTTGGGATCCACCCTGACCAGCTTACGGTGGTGGCAGGTAAGCAGATGATAGAAGCTCTGTGCAACTTTTTTATTTTCAAATGCCATTTGGTACTATTTCCAGGGGAACACAACCTGGAGGTCGACGATGGCACAGAACAAAGAATCCCAGTTTCCAAGGCAATTGCCCATGAGGGTTATGTCCCAGCAACAGGTGACAGGGACATTGCGCTGCTGCACCTGAGTAGAAGTGTGGCCATAAACAGCCAGGCGCTCCCTATCTGCTTGCCCAATAAAGACTTAGCGGAGAAAGAGCTGCTACTGCTGCGGTACCACACTGTGTCGGGTTGGGGCAAGAAGACCATTGGGGGAAACGCTGCCAGCCACAGTCCAGCATCCAGCGGCGTCACCTCCCCTGTCCTCCGCAGGATGTCCTTACCGATCATTCCCAACTCTCAGTGCTCACAGAGAGCCCAGTTCAACTTCACCAACAATATGCTGTGTGCTGGCTACCTGGACGGCCACCAGGAGAGTTGCCGTGGCGACGATGGGAGCCCATTGACCAGCCTCTTTGGTTCCACCCACTTCCTTTTGGGCATCGTCGGATGGGGGCGGGGCTGTTCACACCCTGGCTATTATGGCGTTTACACCAACATGGCCAAATTTGTTGACTGGGCTGAGTCCACCATTAAGAACCCCCCCGCAGCCCCCATGTTTACTGACATGATGCAACAGAAAGTTGTCTAACAGCCACTAAGAAAAGCTTTTTCGATTTGAACTTTAATCCTTCAACAGCACTTTGGTTAGGGTTAGGGTTTCAAAGGGCTTGATTTTTGCTGATTTTTTAAACCGATGCCTTTGTTGTGTCGCTTCTGGAAATAAAGAAACACTAATGATAAGACACCCAGTGTCATACACAATAAAGTCTGATGTCAAGTTGTGTAAGAGTCTAACGTAGGGTTGTCCGGTACTACGATACTAATGAAGCATACTCGGTACTACGCTGCCTCTAATAAAGTGTGGTATCAGCCAACACTAATGTCAAGTATCAAAGAAGAGAAGAACAACTGATTATTACATTTTAACAGAAGTGTAGATAGAACAGAAAATAAGCAGATATTAACAGTAAATGAACAAGTGGATGAATAATCCATATTTACAGTTTGTCCCTCATAATGTCTATAAAATAATAGGTGTATAAATGACACAATATGTTAGTGCAGACTAATTAGGAGTCTTTGTTTGTTTACTTACTACTCAAAGACAAGTTGTTTAGTATGTTCAACATTTTATTTTAGAATAGAATAGAATAGAAAGTACTTTATTGATCCCTGGGGGAATTTCAGACTTAACTTAAGACTAAATTGTTCTTCAATTGTATATAAGACACATGTTTAATGCACCCTAAGATTTTTTGTTAAAACAAAGCCATTAATGAAATGTTCTGTGGTCCCCTTTATTTAGAAAAGTATAGAAATACATTTGGGTACCAAAATGTTGGTATCGGGACAACCCTAGTCTAACGATAAACCATCATCATGGTTCGGTACGTACCTCAGTTTTAAGGTCACCTTTCGGTTAACAAAATGCAAAATATAAAACTGCTTAACTTTTGGTGTGTAAATCATTTTAAAGGTATCCATCACGTGGTGTGGAGAATGGAGTCATGATGTAGAACCGGGGTCGGCAACCCAAAATGTTGAAAGAGTCATACTGGACCAAAAATACAAAATACAAATCCGTTTGGAGTCGCAAAAAAATTAAAAGCCATATTACATACAGATAGTGTGTCATGAGATATAAATTGAATTACGAGGACTTAAAGGAAACTAAATGAGCTGAAAAATAGCTACAAATGAGGAATAATGATGCAATATGTACATACAGCTAGCCTAAATAGCATGTTAGCATCGATTAGCTTGCAGTCAAGCAGTGACCAAATATGTCTGATTAGCACTCCACACAAGTCAATAACATCAACAAAACTCACCTTTGTGCATTCATGCACAACGTTATAAGTTTGGTGGACAAAATGAGACAGAAAAAGAAGTGGCATAAAACACGTCTTAGAAAGTCGGAGAAAGTTATACATGTAAACAAACTAGGGTGAGTTCAAGGACCGCCAAAATTAGTAGGACAAAACAATACTAGAATCAGTGAAGCATGTTTGATATAAACAGTGTGCTTTATAGCAATTAGGGAGGTTTGTCCTCCTACAGAAACCAAATTAAAACAAAAAATATGTTTTTTCCCCCTCATCATTTCCATTTTTCATATATTTTTGAAAAAGCTCCAGAGAGCCACTAGGGCGGCGCTAAAGAGGCGTGGGTGGCCGACCCCTGATGTAGTAGAAGTAGAAGTGTGGTCGACCACATAGCTTTAGAAGTTCATTTCGGTGATGTTGTTTTTATAAAAATGGAGTAAACAGTATTTAGCAACAGTTGTAAAGCAGTTGTACCCTAACTAGCAAATCATTCTCACCAGCTAGGCTTCATCCTCATGGTTAACTTGAGTGATGTACTCTATTTTTTGGATTGGAAGTCGCACTTACAATCCTTTTATTGATTTTTTTTTAAATCAACAATGCACCTTATAACCCGGTGCGCCCAATGTATGGAATAATTCTGGTTGTGCTTACCGACCTTGAAGCAATTTTATTTGGTACATGGTGTAATGATAAGTTTGACCAGTAGATGGCAGTCACACAATATATAAAACCTCGTTTCCATATGAGTTGGGAAATTGTGTTAGATGTAAATATAAACAGAATACAATGATTTGCAAATCCTTTTCAAGCCATATTCAGTTGAATATGCTACAAAGACAACATATTTCATGTTCAAACTCATAAACTTTATTTTTTTTTTACAAATAATAATTAACTTAGAATTTCATGGCTGCAACATGTGCCAAAGTAGTTGGGAAAGGGCATGTTCACCACTGTGTTACATCACCTTTTCTTTTAACAACACTCAATAAACGTTTGGGAACTGAGGAAACTAATTGTTGAAGCTTTGAAAGTGGAATTCTTTCCCATTCTTGTTTTATGTAGAGCTTCAGTCCTTCAACAGTCCGGGGTCTCCGCTGTCCTATTTTACGCTTCATAATGCGCCACACATTTTCCATGGGAGACAGGTCTGGACTGCAGGAGGCCCACGAAAGTACCCGCACTCCTTTTTTACGAAGCCACGCTGTTGTAACACTTGTCTTGCTGAAATAAGCAGGGGCGTCCATGATAACGTTGCTTTGATGACAACATATGTTGTTCCAAAAGCTGTATGTACCTTTCAGCATTAATGGTGCCTTCACAGATGTGTAAGTTACCCATGCCTTGGGCACTAATGCACCCCCATACCATCACACATGTGTAAGTTACCCATGCCTTGTTCACTAATACACCCCCATACCATCACACATGTGTAAGTTAGCCATGCCTTGGGCACTAATACACCCCCATACCATCACAGATGTGTAAGTTACCCATGCCTTGTTCACTAATACACCCCCATACCATCACAGATGTGTAAGTTAGCCATGCCTTGGGCACTAATACACCCCCATACCATCACACATGTGTAAGTTACCCATGTCTTGTTCACTAATACACCCCCATACCATCACACATGTGTAAGTTACCCATGCCTTGGGCACTAATACACCCCCATACCATCACACATGTGTAAGTTACCCATGTCTTGTTCACTAATACACCCCCATACCATCACACATGTGTAAGTTACCCATGTCTTGTTCACTAATACACCCCCATACCATCACACATGCTGGCTTTTACACATTTTACACTTTGTGCCTATGGGATGGCGTGGCGCAGTGGTAGAGTGGCCGTGCGCAAACCGAGGGTCACTGGTTCAAATCCCACCTAGAACCAACCTTGTCACGTCCGTTGTGTCCTGAGCAAGACACTTCACCCTTGCTCCTGATGGGTGCTGGTTAGCGCCTTGCATGGCAGCTCCCTCCATCAGTGTGTGAATGTGTGTGTGAATGGGTAAATGTGGAAGTAGTGTCAAAGCGCTTTGAGTACCTTGAAGGTAGAAAAGCGCTATACAAGTACAACCCATTTATCATTTATTTATTTATAACAATCCGAATGGTTATTTTCCTCTTTGTTCCGGAGGACACCACGTCCTCTGTTTCCAAATATAATTTGAAATGTGGACTCGTCAGACCACAGAACACCTTTCCACTTTGCATCAGTCCATCTTAGATGAGCTCGGGCCCAGAGAAACTGGCGGCGTTTCAGGATATTGTTGATAAATGGGTTTGGCTTTGCATAGTAGAGTTTTAACTTGCACTTACAGATGTAGCGACCAACTGTAGTTACTGACAGTGGTTTTATGAAGTGTTCCTGAGCCCATGTGGTGATATCCTTTACACACTAATGTCTGTTTTTGATGCAGTACCGCCTGAGGGATCAAAGGTCCGTAATATCATCGCTTACGTGCAATGATTTCTCCAGATTCTCTGAACCTTTTGATGATATTACAGACCGTAGATGGTAAAATCCCTAAATTCCTTGCAATGGCTCATTGACAAATGTTGTTCTAAAACTGTTTGACAATTTGCTTACAAAGTGGGGACCCTCACCCCATCCTTGTTTGTGAATTACTTAGCATTTCACGGAAGCTGCTTTTATAACCAATCATGGCACCCACCTGTTCCCAATTAGCCTGCACACCTGTGGGATGTTCCAAATAAGTGTTTGATGAGCATTCCTCAACTTTATCAGTATTTATTGCCACCTTTCCCAACTTCTTTGTCACGTGTTGCTGGCATCAAATTCTAAAGTTAATAATTATTTGAAAAAAAAAAGTCAAATATGTTGTCTTTGTAGCATATTCAACTGAATATGGCTTGAAAAGGATTTGCAAATCATTGTATTCTGTTTATATTTACATCTAACACCATTTCCCAACTCATATGGAAACGGGGTTTGTATGTGTAGACTGCGATATGACGCCAGTAAACAACACCAAAACTTTGAATGTTCCATTGAAAATAAAGAACTTTACAAGGACTTTGAAGCAGCACCTTGTCGACTCATTACGTCTGGAGTCAGAGATGCAAGCATTACTCTGCTGTGTGTATCCATCCATCCATTCATTTCCTACCGCTTGTCCCTTTCAGGGTCGCGGGGGGTGCTGGAGCCTATCTCAGCTGCATTCGGGTGGAAGGCGGTGTACACCCTGGACAAGTCGCCACCTCATCACAGGGCCAACACAGATAGACAACATTCACACACTAGGGACCATTTAGTGTTGCCAATCAACCTATCCCCAGGTGCATGTCTTTGGAGGTGGGAGGGGCCTATCCCCAGGTGCATGTCTTTGGAGGTGGGAGGGGCCTATCCCCAGGTGCATATCTTTGGAGGTGGGAGGGGCCTATCCCCAGGTGCATGTCTTTGGAGGTGGGAGGGGCCTATCCCCAGGTGCATGTCTTTGGAGGTGGGAGGGGCCTATCCCCAGGTGCATGTCTTTGGAGGTGGGAGGGGCCTATCCCCAGGTGCATGTCTTTGGAGGTGGGAGGGGCCTATCCCCAGGTGCATGTCTTTGGAGGTGGGAGGGGCCTATCCCCAGGTGCATGTCTTTGGAGGTGGGAGGGGCCTATCCCCAGGTGCATGTCTTTGGAGGTGGGAGGGGCCTATCCCCAGGTGCATGTCTTTGGAGGTGGGAGGGGCCTATCCCCAGGGGCATGTCTTTGGAGGTGGGAGGGGCCTATCCCCAGGTGCATGTCTTTGGAGGTGGGAGGGGCCTATTCCCAGGTGCATGTCTTTGGAGGTGGGAGGGGCCTATCCCCAGGTGCATGTCTTTGGAGGTGGGAGGGGCCTATCCCCAGGGGCATGTCTTTGGAGGTGGGAGGGGCCTATCCCCAGGTGCATGTCTTTGGAGGTGGGAGGGGCCTATCCCCAGGTGCATGTCTTTGGAGGTGGGAGGGGCCTATCCCCAGGTGTATGTGAAAGTACATACACCCCCACCCCCGATCGCCCGACTGGGAGGTCTGAAGGTTGGCGAGTGTGCCATACAGTCATGTTGCAGCGCTGCCTGAGAAGCCCAACAGGAAGAGTCCCTCCCCTCCAACACGTCAACACTCCTTCCTCCCCCACACAAGGTCGTTGGCCTTCAGAGCGTTTCCCACTGCCTTCCTTCCACGCAGCACTGACAGCTTCTTCTTCTTACCTGACCAGCGGGCGCCATGTTAAGCTTGGCTGGACTGTCGCTCGGCGTGCTGCTGATCTCTACGGCCAGCGCTCACGGTATGGCGAGTTGACGGTCACCTGCTGTTGTGTGTTTAGCATGTTGACCTTCTTCCGCCTGATTGGCTGAAGACAGGCACAACATGAGAAGCCGCTTTTGTTAACGTCGGCGTGATGCTAGCCTTGCTAAAAGCAAAAGCTGCCTTTTACAATGTCGTCCTTTGGCCATTGTCAGTGTTCCTGGGCGAGGGGGAGGCCAGTCAGATGTTGACGCGGCGGAGACGAGCCAACAGCTACTTTGAAGAGCTGAAGAAAGGCAACATGGAGCGCGAGTGTAAAGAGGAGCGCTGCAACTGGGAGGAAGCGCGAGAGATTTTTGAAGACCAAGAACAAACTGTATATATTTCCTGCACCTTCACACATGACTGTTGCACTTCCTAGATTAGCCTGAGGTAGGCTAGTTAGCTGGGGGTTGCTTGAACAACTTTATATTCTGTTGGTTAGTTTCAACAAGCCTGTTGAGAGCTAGGCTAGTTAGCTGCTAGCTAGTTTCAATTAGCCTGGCGATCTATGACCACTTCATCTCACTTTGTTAGCTAGACCAGTGCTTTTCAACCGCTGTGCCGTGACATACAGTCTGGTGCGCCGTGGGAGATGATCTCATTTCACCTATTTGGGTTAATAATATGTTTTGCAAACCAGTAATTATAGTCTGTGTTGTTGAGTGTCGGTAATTCTCTTCCATGTCAGTAGGTGGCAGCAGGTAGCTAATTGCTTTGTAGATGTCAGAAACAGCGGGAGGCAGTGTGCAGGTAAAAAGGTGTCTAATGCTTAAACCAAAAATAAACAAAAGGTGAGTGCCCCTAAGAAAAGGCGTTGAAACTTAGGGAAGGCTTTGCAGAACAAAAAAATGAAACTGAACTGGCTACAAAGTCAACAAAAACAGAATGCTGGACGACAGCAAAGACTTACTGTGGAGCAAAGATGGCGTCCACAAAGTACATCCGAACATGACATGACAATCAACAATGTCCCCACAAAGAAGGATACAAATAACTGAAATATTCTTGACTGCTAAAACAAAGTAGATGCGGGAAATATCGCTCAAAGGAAGACATGAAACTGCTACAGGAAAATACCAACAAAAGAGAACCAGCCATAAAAATAGGAGCACAAGACAAGAAGTAAAAGACTACACACAGGAAAAGAGCAAAAAGGTGCAAATAAGTCAGGGTGTGATGTGACAGGTGGTGACAGTACACCTACTTTGAGACAAGAGCTATAGTCATGCATGCTTGCTTATGCTTTAAAGTCATATTCAACAATTGCGCCAACTTTTTAATGTCAACTGAGTTTCGTTTTTGATTGTTTTCTGCTGGTGGTGTGCCTCCGGGTTTTTTCAACGCAAAAAATGTGCCTTGGCTCCAAAAAGGTTGAAAAACACTGAGCTAAACTACTTACTACACATCTAATGGTCTCAGGTGGGATTTTTAGATGTTTACTAGTGAAATACATTTACTGTATTCTCCGGACCATAGGGCGCACCGGATTATGAGGCGCACTGTCGATGAGCGGGTCTAGTCAGGTCTATTTTCATATATAAGGCGCACCGGACTATAAGGGGTCATATTATTATGATTATTTTCTAAATGTAAAAGACTTCCTTGTGGTCTAAATAACATGTGATGGTGCTTCTTTGCTCCAAATGTTGCATGGATGATGTTTTACACATCATCTTCAACTCACTTTCTAACAGTCTCTTCAGTTTTGTGGGCGCTCTTATATATGTGCCTCCACTTGGACAGCGTCTTCTCCCCGTCATTTTTGTTGTAGCGGTGTAGCGTGCAAGGACGGGAGTGGAAGAAGTGTCAAAAGATGGCGCTAACTGTTTTGATGACATTCAGCCTTGACTTTAATCAATAACAGAGCAGCATCTCCTCATCCGGAAACAACAAGGCCGCAAATGTGTCCCGTGAAAAAACCTCCAAGCGGAACTCTCTAATAAGTGAAGTTCCTTGGGTGAATAATGTAAAGTCACTACACCGGTATGTTTTAGTGTTTTCATGGGGAGTTTACTGACAGATAGAAGTAAGAACTTGACACTACTTTATATTAGAAATGACAACAGTGGAGGATGAATGTCACATAACAAGAATATATAGAGAAAAATAAAAACCTGATCGATGACTGTGTCGGACTACAAAGGCGGACTCGCGCAAATTTTCAGGACTTATGCAGATCTCAAATATACATCAGCAGCTTCCAGTAAGTAAGAAAAGTTTGTTTTGCATAATATCCCAAAACAAAACGCCAGAGAATATGTCTGCTGATAGATGCCATTTTGCGGTCCTTATACGCACACCATAGTAATACTCCTTTGTTGAAGAGCACGTCGGACTACTGTAGCCGTAATGTGCCGACAATCCATCAAGCAGTGCAGATTCATAGAATTTTAAGTGTCGTGTGTTATGGTCTATATTTTAAATGGAACATTTGAAGATTTTGTGTTGTTTACTGGCGTCATATTGCAGTCTACACGTATCTCTTTTGTGTGACTGCCATCTACTGGTCACACTTATCATTACACCATGTACCAAATAAAATAGCTTTGAAGTTGGTAATATACAGAAGTACATTAGGCGCGCCGGGTTATAAGACGCACTGTCGATTTTTGAGAAAATGAAAAGGATTTTTAGGTGCGCCTTATAGTCCGGAAAATATGGTGCATACATCAAGCTAACCACGAGGATCAAGCCTAGCAAGTGTCGTGTGTTATGGTCTATATTTTAAATGGAACATTTGAAGATTTTGTGTTGTTTACTGGCGTCATATTGCAGTCTACACGTATCTCTTTTGTGTGACTGCCATCTACTGGTCACACTTATCATTACACCATGTACCAAATAAAATAGCTTTGAAGTTGGTAATATACAGAAGTACATTAGGCGCGCCGGGTTATAAGACGCACTGTCGATTTTTGAGAAAATGAAAGGATTTTTAAGTGCGCCTTATAGTCCGGAAAATATGGTGCATACATCAAGTTAACCATGAGGATCAAGCCTAGCTTGTGAAAATGCTTTGGTAGTTCGGGTACAACTGTTGCTATAAGTAGCATAGCCCAGGTCAGGTTCAATTATTTTAATTTCTTCAATCAGTTTGTGTTGTAAAGGACCTCTTTTAGGGGCCCTTTTATCCAAAGCCAATTTAGTCCCCATAAGTGCAGAAAATGTTAAATCAAACCATGGGGGCATGGCGAAGATATTTCAAAAATACAATCTTACATTTTTAAAATCAGGCAGCAAACAAGCCGTTTGGAATTTGAGACTTCAGTGACATATTTGTCCTTAGTTACGTAAGAGGATATCTCCATATATGGTCGAGGTTTACCCAAAAAGCTTTGCACAAGCCTGCCATTTTTATCCAAAGTTGTAGTCAATAAGTTCCTTATTTCATTTGTTTTATCGCTGTGGGGCAGACTGGCTGCTAAAATCCTCTGCTATTGCCATTTCTAATGAGAAAAACAAGTAGCCTACCGTTCTAACTTGCATCGGTCAGTAGACTCGATATGGAAGCTCTAAAAACGACATCGTGGCGATGCAGTCAAATGGGGCTTTGGGAAGAACTCTGGCACCAAAATAAGACCACTCACAAAAAGGCATATCCTGAAGACAGTCAAAAGGTAGTTTGCAGATGGTCTGTAGAAAAATATACATGCAAAATTTTGACCAACATTACAGAAATGTGCTTTGAATGTGGAAAATCAAATCTAATAACCGCATTTGGCTTGAAAAAGACAACTCCCCAGAAGATAGGTCTGCCAAGCAAAGAGGTTCAGGTTTGTTGTGACATTTTAGATATTGATGCTACTCAATAAGTGTAGTGTAAAGTGTTTAGTAAGTTGTATTAGTAGAAGAATGATAAAGTACCTGCACCATTGGGACACTCAAGTGTTGGCTGTCAAGCTCGGTTAAGTTTCTTATTGTCTTGTGTTTTTCTTCCTCAGAGTCAGTTATTGACATTTGCCTCCTTTGAGGAATTGTAGTTTGAACTGTCCTGATTTCCTGAAATTCGCTTTGTTCAGCTAAGATTCTTCTCGTTGCATGGATTTGTGTTGACTAATATTGAGCATTTCTCTGCACGCCCTAGGAGCGTAACTGTGGTTTCCATTTTTTAGACGTTTGATTCTTGCTTCTTTCTTTTTCAGAATGAATTCTGGTCCAAGTATTATGGTGAGATTAGACACTATGAAGTTGTTGTTGTTGTTGATGTGATGGGTAGATGTTGTGTCCGTCCTGCAGATGGTGATGCATGTGAGTCCAGGCCCTGCGCTCACGGAGGACGTTGTGAAGATGGCATCGGCAGCTACAACTGCTACTGTGCTGAAGGCTACCAGGGCTTCAACTGTGAAATTGGTACAGAAGCAGCACACCTGTGGACGTCCAGCTCAGATGTAGAAGCACTAACATTATTACAGAATGCCTGGAATTTTGGGAAAACCGGAAATTTTTCCAGTTCAAAAACCAACTTTGTTGGGGTGTTTTGACAGTGGAAAGGGTTGAAGTGTGTAGAAAAATGGGGGAGGAGTAAAGTCAAGTCATGTTTGTTTGTTTTTCTTCTCCCCTAACTTGAAAAGGGTGTTGACATTGTGACCTGGGACTTAACTCTCTGTTTTAATCCAATGATGAGACAAATCTTTGTTCCTCCTTTTATCAACCTACTCAGTGGTCTAGTGGTTAGAGTGTCTGCCCTGAGGTCGGTAGGTCGTGAGTTCAAACCCCGGCCGAGTCATACCAAAGACTATAAAAATGGGACCCGTTACCTCCCCGCTTTGCACTCAGCATTAAAGGTTGGAATCGGGGGTTAAATCACCATAAATGATTCCAGGGCGTGGCACCTCTGCTGCTGCTCACTGCTCCCCTCACCTCCCAGGGGGTGATCAAAGGTGATGGGTCAAATGCAGAGAATAATTTTGCCACATCTAGTGTGTGTGTGACAATCATTGTTACTTTAACTTTTAACTTCATTTTTGGACATGATTGTCTCTTTTTTCATTAAATATCTGTAAGATGAAAAACCTTTGGAAAAGGTGGACAAATACAAAAGCAATTATGGACCAATATAAACAAATGACAATAAAGCATTTTTAAAGTAAATGTGTTTCCAAAAGTACATATAGTGACCCTTAACAGCTTGGATTCGACATTTGAATAATTTAACGAGCAACCACTTGGCAATTAAAATAAATTCAACATATCAAATCCAAACTTTAAAATAATATAAAGTCATCTCACCGTCAGCCATCCTGGTCTCTGTAAACACTTGTCATTTCTGTATTTGCTCAATTCTCCTCGAGCAGTCTTTGTTGGCCTGAGGACTGAGCTGCAGACTTAAAAGGAGTGGATGTGATTGCCTCAGGTGAGAGCCTACCTAAACACTGATGGTCTTCAGCTGTTGGGAAATGGTGCCTGTAATTCCAGTTGTGTCCTCTGGGGGAAATGGGAGCCAAACTCACATTTGGACATCAAGTCCTTCTGTGTGGGTGAAGGCCTTTGGTCTTGTGTAGAGTTTGCCAAAACAAGTTTAAAAAAAAAGTGGAAATATGGCTTTGGAAAACCAGGGGTTCTGGAAAAGGGTAGTTTGATTTTCCAGAATGGTGCAGTGAGTTGAATCCGTGGAAAAATGTTGGAAAAATGGCCAATTCATTTTGAATGGGGAAAAGTGTCCCGGAAAACCTGGAATTTGAGGAAATCTGGGAATTTAACTATCATAGTAACATGTTGAATTGAGAAATTGTATTACGGAATGCCTGGAATTTCATGAAAACTGGGAATTTTTCCTGTTCAAAAAACAACTTTGTTTTTTGGCCCTAAGAGGAATGTTGAGGTGGTGGAACGGTTAAAAAATGTGGGTGGAGTAGTTGTCAGAAGAAAGGGTGGAAATAGGGCTTTGGAAAACCAGGAATTCTGGAAAAGGGTAGTTTGAACTTGTAAAAATGATAGTTTGAATTTCCAATGTGGAGGAATGTGTTGACAGTTGAATGGTTTTAATCGTTTGAAAAATGTGGAAATGGTGGCAGTTTGAAAAATGGCCAATTCATTCTGAATGATAAAAATGTCCCGGAAAACCTGGAATTCTAGGAAATCTGTGAATTTGTCAAGGGAAAACCTCCAATTCCCGAATGGGCTGAACAGTTTGAAGTTGGAACTGTTTGAATTGGATGAAAAAAGTGGAAGGTAGAGTGCGCCAAACTCGGGAGAAGAAATAGAAATGGAAGAATTTTGGTGAAATGGATGGTGATTTGGTGTAGAAAAGCAGATGTGGAGCATTCCCAGCATAAGAAACTCAGGTCCGTACCACAGAAGCTCCAAGCAAAGTGATGTTACGCTTTCTTGTTTCTTAACAGCCGATCCTCAGCTCTGCGAAAACCAAAATGGCGGTTGTGAGCACTTCTGCGAGGTGGTGCGAGGACACATTGAATGCTCGTGTGCTGACGGCTACTTCCCCGTAGACAAATCATGTCATTCCAACGGTGAGTCCACAGTACTTTCCGGCTCAAATTTGGGAGGATCTGAATTCCCCTCTTCACACCACAACACTCTTTTTAGAGCCCTTCAAATGTGGCGTGGTCATCTCTGGAAAGACACGGTCCATTTTCAGGTATCAGCGGCGGAACAACACGGAGGGAAGCGACACCTGGTTCAACCAGACCGACATCCAAAGCAACATCAACTCCACCAGCGTCTCATCTCCTGGTAACTTCAGCTCCGATGAAATTCCGCATGACTACGAAGAGGAGGAAGACGTCTTATCTGAATTGGCGGGAATGACCCGCATCGTCAACGGCAAAGACTGCCCGCCAGGAGAATGTCCATGGCAGGTGAGACAAGAGATGACCCGTGTCGGGGTATTGAACTGAGATACTGTGTTGAAAGTCCTCGATGTTCTCCACACAGGCACTTCTCATCAATGAGGACGGCCAAGGCTTTTGTGGCGGTACCATCTTGAACCAATACATCATCTTGACTGCAGCGCACTGCATGAAGCAATTCAATTACATCTCTGTGAGGCTGGGTGGGTCTGACTGACCAATGAGAGTCTGTCCTTGGGACCTTTGGTTGACAACTGGCGTCCTCTGTCCCTTCAGGTGAGTTTGACGTACTGGTGACTGACGGGAACGAAGCCAACCACAATGTGGAGGCTGTCTTCAAACACAACAACTACCGCCCAGACACTTTTCACAACGACATTGCTCTCATCAAACTGGCCACGCCCATTAAGTTCTCCAGGTTCGTCTTGCCAGCCTGCATGCCTGAATCAGATTTTGCAGAGAAGGTGAGCTTTTATTGGCTTCACGTTGACGCACGGTCTGTGGACACGCACTGCATATGTCTGGCCACCTGTGTCGGCAGGTTCTGATGAAGCAGCCGCTTGGCATGGTTAGCGGTTTTGGACGTCTTGGCGAGGGCCAACAACCGTCCACCATCTTGCAGCGCCTGGCCGTACCCTATGTGGCCCGCCAGGTTTGTATGGAATCCAGCAGTTTTCACATCTCTACACGCATGTTCTGTGCCGGCTATGACAAAGAAGCAAAGGATTCATGCAAAGGAGACAGTGGCGGGCCGCATGTGACCAAGTTCAAAGAAACTTATTTTGTCACGGGTATAGTGAGCTGGGGAGAAGGCTGTGCACGACATGGCAAATATGGCATTTACACACAAGTATCCAAATATATCGGCTGGATCCGTGAAGGCATTCAGAAGCTGATGAGCGCAGGCAGGATGAAGAGGCACTGAGGACCAATCAGGAGGCTGGATGAAGAGGCACTGAGGACCAATCAGGAGGCTGGATATGTAAAATGGCCAGACTCTACAGTCCAACACTACATCTTCTTAGAGAGATGTCCTCTTTATGTATCTCCACATACCATGACCATAATAAAACTACAACGCTTGATGTGATCAAATGTGTGTGACGTATGTTTCCTGGAGACCAGGGGCGTCCAATGTGCAGCCAGGGCGCCATGGACAACACGCCTGTCACCGAGGCTTGAGCGGCGCTTGATGCGTGACCCCAAGGATGCAGAGAATGGCAGGCGGACTGCAAGTAGAACAACTATTCATTACTTACAAGGAAACGTGAAACCAGAACAGCACACGGAATCATCGCTCTCAAAAGGAAGAGGAAGAATGATGCATCCCTGAAGGAGGGAGCCAGGTGGATCTATTTAAAGGAGCAACAGGTGTGCTGACAGGACGTGGAACATTCAAAGTTGATTCATATAGCCCTCAATCACAAGTGTCTCAAAGGGCTGCACAAGCCACAACAACATCCTTTGCTCAGATCCCACATCAGGGCAAGGAAAAACTTAACCCAATGGATGACAATGAGAAACCTTGGAGGGGACCACAGATGTGGGGACCCCCATGGGCGACCAGTGTAATGAATGTCGAGTGGATCTAGTTTATAGTGTGAGAGTCCAGTCCATAGTGGATCTAACATAATAGTGTGAGAGTCCAGTCCATAGTGGATCTAACATAATAGTGTGAGAGTCCAGTCCATAGTGGATCTAACATAATAGTGAGAGTCCAGTCCATAGTGGATCTAACATAATAGTGAGAGTCCAGTCCATAGTGGATCTAACATAATAGTGAGAGTCCAGTCCATAGTGGATCTAACATAATAGTGAGAGTCCAGTCCATAGTGGATCTAACATAATAGTGTGAGAGTCCAGTCCATAGTGGATCTAACATAATAGTGTGAGAGTCCAGTCCATAGTGGATCTAACATAATAGTGTGAGTCCAGTCCATAGTGGATCTAACATAATAGTGAGAGTCCAGTCCATAGTGGATCTAACATAATAGTGAGAGTCCAGTCCATAGTGGATCTAACATAATAGTGAGAGTCCAGTCCATAGTGGATCTAACATAATAGTGAGAGTCCAGTCCATAGTGGATCTAACATAATAGTGTGAGAGTCCAGTCCATAGTGGATCTAACATAATAGTGTGAGAGTCCAGTCCATAGTGGATCTAACATAATAGTGTGAGAGTCCAGTCCATAGTGGATCTAACATAATAGTGAGAGTCCAGTCCATAGTGGATCTAACATAATAGTGTGAGAGTCCAGTCCATAGTGGATCTAACATAATAGTGTGAGAGTCCAGTCCATAGTGGATCTAACATAATAGTGAGAGTCCAGTCCATAGTGGATCTAACATAATAGTGAGAGTCCAGTCCATAGTGGATCTAACATAATAGTGAGAGTCCAGTCCATAGTGGATCTAACATAATAGTGTGAGAGTCCAGTCCATAGTGGATCTAACATAATAGTGAGAGTCCAGTCCATAGTGGATCTAACATAATAGCGTGAGAGTCCAGTCCATAGTGGATCTAACATAATAGTGAGAGTCCAGTCCATAGTGGATCTAACATAATAGTGTGAGAGTCCAGTCCATAGTGGATCTAACATAATAGTGTGAGAGTCCAGTCCATAGTGGATCTAACATAATAGTGTGAGAGTCCAGTCCATAGTGGATCTAACATAATAGTGTGAGAGTCCAGTCCATAGTGGATCTAACATAATAGCGTGAGAGTCCAGTCCATAGTGGATCTAACATAATAGTGAGAGTCCAGTCCATAGTGGATCTAACATAATAGTGTGAGAGTCCAGTCCATAGTGGATCTAACATAATAGTGTGAGAGTCCAGTCCATAGTGGATCTAACATAATAGTGAGAGTCCAGTCCATAGTGGATCTAACATAATAGTGAGAGTCCAGTCCATAGTGGATCTAACATAATAGAGTCCAGTCCATAGTGGATCTAACATAATAGTGTGGGAGTTTAGTCCATAGTGGAATCTAACATAATAGTGAGAGTCCAGTCCATAGTGGATCTAACATAATAGTGTGAGAGTCCAGTCCATAGTGGATCTAACACAATAGTGTGAGAGTCCAGTCCATAGTGGATCTAACATAATAGTGAGAGTCCAGTCCATAGTGGATCTAACATAATAGTGAGAGTCCAGTCCATAGTGGATCTAACATAATATTGTGAGAGTCCAGTCCATAGTGGATCTAACATAATAGTGTGGGAGTTTAGTCCATAGTGGATCTAGTTAATAGTGCGAGAGTCCAGAAAACAAAAGGTACTGCAAAACACAGAGACCTAACAGGAAACACTGACAAAACTAGGGCACCTGGACAGAAAGGGATTCTAAAGACAGGAAAACCCAAACATAACCAAAGTGTCAAGTTAAAGGCCTACAGAAATGAGATGTTCTTATTTAAACGGGGATAGCAGCTCCATTCTATGTGTCATACTTCATCATTTTGCGATATTGCCATATTTTTGCTGAAATGATTTAGTAGAGAACATCCACGATAAAGTTGGCAACTGGACAAAAGGCCTGCCTCTACTGGAAGTGGCAGACGATGACGTCACATGTTGATGTCTCCTCACATATTTACATTGTTTTTAATGGGAGCCTCCAACAAAAAGTGCTATTCGGACTGAGAAAACGACACTTTCTCCATTAATTTGAGCGAGGATGAAAGATTCGTGTTTGAAGATATTGATAGCGACGAACTAGAAAAAAAAACAATTTAAAAAAAAACGCGATTGCAATCGCATTGCTTTGAGACGGATTCATATGTTTTTAGACACATTTACTAGGATAATACTGAGAAATCCCTTATCTGTCTATTGTGTTGCTACTGTTTTAGTGAGTTTAATAGTATCTGATAGTCGGAGGTGAACGTCCACGGCCGGGTGTTGACGCACAGTGTCTCAAAGAAGTCAACGGCAGCTTTATGGGAGGCACAAGCTCAGCTTATATACGGTAAGAGGCGACTTTTTAACCACAATTTTCTCACCGAAACCTGCTGGTTGACAAGTGGTCGGGATCCATGTCCGCTCCGATCCATAGTAAAGTTTCAACTCCGTGCATTTTAAACAAGGAATCACCGTGTGTTTGTGTGGCTAAAGGCTAAAGCTTCCCAACTCCATATTTTTACTTTGACTTCTCCAATATTAATTGAACAAATTGCAAAAGATTCAGCAACACAGATGTCCAAAATACTGTGTAATTATGCCGTTAAAGCAGATGACTTTTAGCTGTGTGTGTGTGCAGCACTCATACTTCCTAAAAACCCGTGACGTCTTGCGTACACGTCACCATTACACGACGTTTTCAAGACGAAACTCCCAGGAAATTTAAACTTGCAATTTAGTAAACTAAATCGGCCGTATTGGCATGTTTGCAATGTTAATATTTCATCATTGATATATAAACTATCAGACTGCGTGGTCGCTAGTAGTGGCTTTCAGTAGGACTTTAAAGTACAGTTAAAGTTAAAAGTTGAAGTTAAAGTAGCAATGATTGTCACACACACACTAGGTGTGGTGAAATTATTCTCTGCATTTGACCCATCACCCTTGATTACCCCCTGGGAGGTGAGGGGAGCAGTGGGCAGCAGCGGTGCCGCGCCCAGGCAGTAGCACTTCTGGCAGTAGCCCCCTTTCTATAACAGATTCCAGACATTAAGTTTAACAAAAAGTCCAAAACCATGGGAGGGCGGAGGGAGGAATGGCGGAGGCTCGCCAAACTGCGCCCCTGCCTCAACAAGCCGACCAACAGTCCAGGCCATGTGCCTCCGCAGCCAGCGGGGAAGAGCCAGGTGGCTGCGGCGAGATGAACGCCGCTGCATCTGGTGAGACCAGCGCCCAGGGAATGGCCACAAATCCATGGCCAACGAGAAGGCAGTTGCAATTGGGCACGGCGCACCAGCAGCTGCAATCGTCCACGGCCAGGTTCTTGGCATAGCTGCTGATCCGCACAGAGAGCATCCATGAAACGGCCTCACTCGAGGCCGACAAGGGGGCGCCTGATGGCCGCTTGTACGACAGACAAGGAGGTAGCGGAGGAGGCGAGGAGTCCACTGGAGATGTAGAAGGTGGCGGCCTCGGCAAGGAGCTCGCTGGAGATGAAGAAAGCGGCGGCCTGAACGAGGAACCCGCAGGAAATGAAGAAGGCAGTGGCCTCACTGGGAAAGATGAGAGCTGTCCCTCCTGTCGCACGGCTTACCTTAGTGCCCCCCCCCTCTCTAGGGACGGATTCCAGATGTCGCCAAAGAGGCCAACAGACAACAAGGATGGATGGGAGGGAGCTTGAAAAGAGGCAAAACATCGCTTTGATTTGGCCACTTGTTAAGCCTCTCTGCCATCGAAATCTCTGCAGGGTTACTCAGTGTCTGGGTCATTTCTGTCACGGGTGCGTGAGCGTTGCTTGATGCGTGACCCCGAGGATGCAGAGAATGGCAGCCGGAATGCAAGTAAAGAATATACTTATTATTTACAAGGAAACGTGGAACCAAAAGAGCACACGGAAGCATCAGTCTCAAAAGGAAGAAAAATGATTCACCCCTGAAGGAGGGACCCAGGTAGAACTAAATAGAACTAATTAAACGAGGAACAGGTGTGCTGACAGGACGTAAAACAGGTGTGCTGGCAGGACGTAAAACAGGTGTGCTGGCAGGACGTGGAACAGAAAGTAAAGGTGCTGCAAAACACAGAGA
This sequence comes from Nerophis ophidion, assembly GCF_033978795.1. Lineage (NCBI taxonomy): Eukaryota > Metazoa > Chordata > Actinopteri > Syngnathiformes > Syngnathidae > Nerophis > Nerophis ophidion. Next base: position 1,097,587 of record NC_084637.1, on the reverse strand, counting down.
CCTAACAGGAAACACTGACAAAACAAGAGCACTAGGACAGGAAGTGATTCTAAACACAGGAAAACCCAAACATAACCAAACTGTCAGCAGCACTTCTGACAACGCAGCTTCTTTGATATTGGAGCTGCAAAAATAAAAATAAAGAATAAAGAATACATTCATAATTGACGAGCTGACGGTTCTCGCCCGGAAAAGGGTGGAGTGCCTTCTCCGGGTTGGGGAGGAGATCTTGCCCCAAGTGGCGAGTTCAAGTACCTGGGAGTCTTGTTCACGAGTGAGGCAACAGTGGATGGTGAGATCGACAGGTGGATCCGTGTGGCGTTTTCAGTAATGTGGACGCTGTATCGATTCGTTGTGGTTAAGGAGCTGAGCTGGAAGGCAAAGCTCTCAATTTAGTGGTCGATCTACGTTCCCATCCTCACCTATGGCCATGAGCTTTGAGTTATGACCGAAAGGACAAAATCACGGGTACGAATTAGTTTTGTTCGCCGGGTGGCGGGTCTCTCCCTTAGAGATAAGGTGAGAAGCTCTGCCATCCGGGAGGAACTCAAAGTAAAGCCGCTGCTCCTCCACATGGAGAGGAGCCAGATGAGGTGGTTCGGGCATCTGGTCAGGATGCCACCCAAACGCCTCCCTAGGGAGGTGTTTAGGGCACGTCCGACCGGCTGGGGAAAGGGAAGTCTGGGCTTCTATACTTAAGCTGCTGCCCCCGCGATCCAACCTCAGATAAGCGGAAGAAGATGGATGGATGGATTGATGAGCTACATTATTAGATATTAAGGTGAATTGATGTGTCACCCAAAGCTAGGATGTGGAGGCTTTCTTCATACAGCTTAGCAATATTGACCTACGTTTGATTGTTTTTAAAGTTCAGACTGTAATAAAGCGGCTTCAACATCCTTCAATTGTTCTTGATGTGGTCCATGTTGGGAAAAAAGTGGATGTCCCTCGAGTCATATCAGGGGATGTCCCTCGAGTCATATCAGGGGATATCCCTCGAGTCGCTCCATTCACAGTGTGGTGCCTCAGTTTGCACACGCTCAACTCTTCCTATGATTCGGTTTGCAACCAAAATGTTGCCCTGGTTTTTACCCCTTTTAGGTTATCATATTTGCATGTATTGTGCATGACCAATTATTGTTACATAGCCCGCTAATCATTCCACCAAATCCAGTGCCGACACAAAGTATGCCACCAGTTGGTGATTCGGGCTATGGACATTCTTTAGAAAGTAGGACAGACAAGTAACTCACCACCAGGCTAAATAAATCACAAAAAACTAGTGAGTTCTAGAACTAACTCCTCGCCTCCTTTTCCACTTGTCACTCATCGCAGTCTTGACCAGCAAGTCTTCAACTTAGGTAAAAGTGATGTTTAAGTTTATTTATCCCTAATTTGTCATTTGTATGTATTTCAAGTTGTTTTTTTGCCTGTAGAACAATTATTTTTCTTCTTCATGAAATGTGATTATTGTGAATATATTTGTCTGTCTGAAATGACTGGATTTATTTGATTTGCATTTCTTCTTATAGGAAAAATGGCTTCCGAGGTACCACTGATCATACATTTTACACATTTTAAAATGTTTTGTCACCAATACTTAATACATAAAACATTTGATAAATTATATTTCATATTAAAATCATTCAAATAAAAATATATGAAAATACAAAATGGTGTTAGATGTAAATATAAACAGAATACAATGATCTGCAAATCCTTTTCAAGCCATATTTAGTTGAATATGCTACAAAGACAACATATTTCATGTTCAAACTCATAAACTTTATTTTTTTTTGTGCAAATAATCATTAACTTTAGAATTTGATGCCAGCAACACGTGACAAAGAAGTTGGGAAAGGTGGCAATAAATACTGATAAAGTTGAGGAATGCTCATCAAACCCTTATTTGGAACATCCCACAGGTGTGCAAGCTAATTGGGAACAGGTGGGTGCCATGATTGGCTATAAAAACAGCTTCCCAAAAAATGCTCAGTCTTTCACAAACAAGGATGGGGTGAGGGTCACCACTTTGTAAGCAAATTGTCAAACAGTTTTAGAACAACATTTCTCAACGAGCTATTGCAAGGAATTTAGGGATTTTACCATATACGGTCCGTAAAATCATCAAAAGGTTCAGAGAATAAGCGATGATAATACGGACCTTTGATCCCTCAGGCGGTACTGCATCAAAAACAGACATCAGTGTGTAAAGGATATCACCACATGGGCTCAGGAACACTTCATAAAACCACTGTCAGTAACTACAGTTGGTCGCTACATCTGTAAGTGCAAGTTAAAACTCTACTATGCAAAGCCAAACCCATTTATCAACAATATCCTGAGACGCTGCTGGCTTGCCTGGGCCCGAGATCATCTAAGATGGACTGATGCAAAGTGGAAAGGTGTTCTGTGGTCTGACGAGTCCACATTTCAAATTATATTTGGAAACAGAGGACGTGGTGTCCTCCAGAGCAAAGAGGAAAATAACCATTCGGATTGTTATAGGCACAAAGTGTAAAAGCCAGCATGTGTGATGGTATGGGGGTGTATTAGTGCCCAAGGCATGGGTAACTTACACATGTGTGATGGTATGGGGGTGTATTAGTGCCCAAGGCATGGGTAACTTACACATCTGTGAGGGCACCATTAATGCTGAAAGGTACATACAGCTTTTGGAACAACATATGTTGTCATCAAAGCAACGTTATCATGGACACCCCTGCTTATTTCAGCAAGACAAGTGTTACAACAGCGTGGCTTTGTAAAAAAAGAGTGCGGGTACTTTCCTGGCCCGCCTGCAGTCCAGACCTGTCTCCCATGGAGAATGTGTGGTGCATTATGTTGCAAAAGTCTCAGTAGAACATGACTTGTGTTTGCTATCAGGAGATGTCCTTCAACAAATGATGGAAACAAACAAACTGGTGTGCTGCTTGTTTTGAGGAGTCAGAGTCCAAGAACAGTCAAACATCAAGTTGAGTTGAGTTTGCACTGCTGACTGAACTTGATGTCAACATGGAAGACACGTGGGTCTCCCTGAACATTGAGAGCCAGCAGTCAGGTGACAGAGGACGATGTGCAGGAGCTCCTCTCACTGGCCTCCACCTGCAGGATGTGACGACATCCATTCACCCCCAATGTGTGTGTGGATGCACGCAGCGTCATGGCCGTTTGCGTCGTATTACCTCAAATGTCCGTCCTCTGGCTTACCTTGCTCACGTGCGGTCTTCAGGTGCAGGGCCAAGGCGACGGTAAGTTTCCATTTGACCTTCTTAGTACTGCCAGCTCATCTTTGACATGGAACAGACAGCTGCCTTTCTAAACCTAAATATTCCACTAGAAGTCTCCCCATGGAAAGGTTTGCTCTTCAAACCTTCCCTGAATAATTCTTGTGGACTCTCTCCTGTGTTCCAAGAGATGCAAGCACAAATGCAAAGTAGTAGTGATTTGGTAAATGTTTACTACAATTACCTCAGCAGCCATTTGACAGAAAGAAGTCATGATGTTGTTTATCTTTCACACATTTGCAAGACAAAGTCAGTCCTTGCAGGGGCGAGAACTCCTGATGACTGTGTCACGCTCGCTAAATAACTAAAGAACTCCTGATGACTGTGTCACGCTCGCTAAATAACTAAAGAACTCCTGATGACTGTGTCACGCTCGCTAAATAACTAAAGAACTCCTGATGACTGTGTCACGCTCGCTAAATAACTAAAGAACTCCTGATGACTGTGTCACGCTCGCTAAAGAACTAAAGAACTCCTGATGACTGTGTCACGCTCGCTAAATAACTAAAGAACTCCTGATGACTGTGTCACGCTCGCTAAAGAACTAAAGAACTCCTGATGACTGTGTCACGCTCGCTAAATAACAAAAGAACTCCTGATGACTGTGTCACGCTCGCTAAAGAACTAAAGAACTCCTGATGACTGTGTCACGCTCGCTAAAGAACTAAAGAACTCCTGATGACTGTGTCACGCTCGCTAAAGAACTAAAGAACTCCTGATGACTGTGTCACGCTCGCTAAATAACTAAAGAACTCCTGATGACTGTGTCACGCTCGCTAAAGAACTAAAGAACTCCTGATGACTGTGTCACGCTCGCTAAATAACAAAAGAACTCCTGATGACTGTGTCACGCTTGCTAAAGAACTAAAGAACTCCTGATGACTGTGTCACGCTCGCTAAAGAACTAAAGAACTCCTGATGACTGTGTCACGCTCGCTAAATAACTAAAGAACTCCTGATGACTGTGTCACGCTCGCTAAATAACTAAAGAACTCCTGATGACTGAGTCACGCTCGCTAAATAACTAAAGAACTCCTGATGACTGTGTCACGCTCGCTAAAGAACTAAAGAACTCCTGATGACTGTGTCACGCTCGCTAAATAAAATTGAAGAAAACATGTCTCACAAAGTGTTTGGTGTCAGCACATAAAGGCTCTCCACAATATTGGTGGCGGTGTGGTGCAGTTGGGCCAGCAACCTGAGGGTTCTTGGTTCGATCACCATCTTCTACCAAGCTGGTCACGTCCGTTGTGTCCTTGAGCAAGACATGTCACCCTTGCTCCTGATGGGTGCTGGTTAGGGCCTTGCATGGCAGCTCCCTCCATCAGTGTGTGAATGTGTGTGTGAATGTGTGAATGTGTGAATGTGTGAATGTGTGAATGTGTGTGTGAATGTGTGTGTGAATGTGCAAGTAGTGTCAAAGTGCTTTGAGTACCTTGAAGGTAGAAAAGCGCTAGAGAAGCATTGAGCAAAAGTGGGCGATGTTTCAGTATTTGTGCGAGCGCCGGCCGCAAGCGACATCTTCCTGCGCTCCAAACGAGCCAACATGTTCTTATTGGAGGAGATCCTGCAAGGCAACCTGGAGCGGGAGTGTTATGAGGAAAGGTGCACGTACGAGGAGGCCTTGGAGTACTTTGAAGACAACGCCAAGACGGTCAGAATGCTCACGATGACAGAGCCTTTTTTTTCTTCTGCTTCTATTTTCCACAACGTTTGTGTCTCCACAGCTCGCCTTCTGGACCGTTTACTTTGGTACGTCCACTGCAAGGAAACCTTGTGGATGACATTGAAAAGAAGGCCATGGATTCATACAAATACTGATAATGAGTACCTGACTGGGGAACTGCACTGTCTGAACTCTTATGTGCTTGCATTTATTCGTCATGTTTTAGTCCCAACACTTTAGTTTGTGTCCAACAGACGGGGACCAGTGTGTGCCCAACCCCTGTCTTCACGGGGGGAATTGCACCGACAAGGTAGGTGGCTTCAACTGTTCCTGCAGACCCCCCCACTATGGAGCGTTCTGCCAACTGGGGGCCTCGGCCGAGATGAACAGCCCAGAAGATGACGCGGAGGTGCAGAAGAGACCACGGCTGGCCGCAGGTGAAGCTAAGGGACTGAGCCACAATGTGCCCGCAGAAGCACTTCAACATGCGCCGTGTTTCAGGGATGATGCCGTGTCCCACCGGGGGCCCCAACATGTGTCACCAGCTGTGTACGGTGACCCCGTACAGGTTCAGCTGCTCCTGCGTGGAGGGCTTCAGACTGCAGAGCGACGAGCAGACCTGCCTGCCTGAAGGTACCACAGCGGCAGGAAAGAGCAAGTCAGCCAAAGAAAAAGGCTTTTCTGTATTTTCTCAGTGGAGTTTCCGTGTGGGCGACTCCCTGGCCCCCCCACCTCAGCACCAATGTGTCACCATGGAAACTGTCCCTGGCAGGTGACACAAGCAGCAACAATCCATGGGCTTTGTTCCCCAGAACACATGCATCATCTTGACATGTGACTTGCTTTGGTCTGCAGGCGGTGCTGCTGGACAGTGGAGGAGAAGAACTTTGTGCCGGCGTGCTCTTGGGTCGGCGCTCCGTCCTCATTTCTGCCCAATGCCTCCTGCAGGAATCTGACCCCCAACCCTCTAACTTCTTAGTTGTCACGGGTATGTAGCTTTAACAACTCTAGCAATGACCTCAACTTGTAAAACTAAAGCAGTGAAGTTGTCACCTTGTTTAAATGCTAAATAAAAAGAGAATACAACAAATCCTTTTCAACTTATATTCAATTGAATAGACTGCAAAGACAAGATATGTCATCTTCACACTGACAAACTTATTGTCAGAGGGGCATTTTTACCAGTGTGTTACATGGCCTTTCCTTTGAACAACACTCAGTGCAGGTTTGGGAACTGAGGAGACACATTTTTGAAGTGGAATTCTTTCCCATTCTTGCTTGATGTACAGCTTAAGTTGTTCAACAGTCTCCTGCCTCATATTTTAGCCTGCACACATTTTCAATGTCTGGACTACAGGCAGGCCAGTCTAGTACCCGCACTCTTTTACTATAAATGATGGTATTGTCTTGCTGAAATAAGCAGGGGCGTCCATGATAGTGTTGCTTGGATGGCAACATATGTTGCTCCCAAAGCTGTATGTACCTTTCAGCATGAATGGTGCCTTCGCAGATGTGTAAGTTAGCCATGCCTTGGCCACTAATACACCCCCATACCATCACACATGTGTAAGTTAGCCATGCCTTGGCCACTAATACACCCCCATACCATCACACATGCTGCCTACAACACTTTCACCCTACAACAATCACTAATACACCCCCATACCATCACACATGCTGACTACAACACTTTCACCCTACAACAATCACTAATACACCCCCATACCATCACACATGCTGACTACAACACTTTCACCCTACAACAATCACTAATACACCCCCATACCATCACACATGCTGCCTAGAACACTTTCACCCTACAACAATCACTAATACACCCCCATACCATCACACATGCTGACTACCACACTTTCACCCTAAAACAATCACTAATACACCCCCATACCATCACACATGCTGACTACAACACTTTCACCCTACAACAATCACTAATACACCCCCATACCATCACACATGCTGCCTAGAACACTTTCACCCTACAACAATCACTAATACACCCCCATACCATCACACATGCTGACTACCACACTTTCACCCTAAAACAATCACTAATACATCCCCATACCATCACACATGCTGACTACAACACTTTCACCCTACAACAATCACTAATACACCCCCATACCATCACACATGCTGCCTACAACACTTTCACCCTACAACAATCACTAATACACCCCCATACCATCACACATGCTGACTACAACACTTTCACCCTACAACAATCACTAATACACCCCCATACCATCACACATGCTGACTACCACACTTTCACCCTACAACAATCACTAATACACCCCCATACCATCACACATGCTGACTACAACACTTTCACCCTACAACAATCACTAATACACCCCCATACCATCACACATGCTGCCTACCACACTTTCACCCTACAACAATCACTAATACACCCCCATACCATCACACATGCTGACTACAACACTTTCACCCTACAACAATCACTAATACACCCCCATACCATCACACATGCTGACTACAACACTTTCACCCTACAACAATCACTAATACACCCCCATACCATCACACATGCTGACTACAACACTTTCACCCTACAACAATCACTAATACACCCCCATACCATCACACATGCTGACTACAACACTTTCACCCTACAACAATCACTAATACACCCCCATACCATCACACATGCTGACTACCACACTTTCACCCTACAACAATCACTAATACACCCCCATACCATCACACATGCTGACTACAACACTTTCACCCTACAACAATCACTAATACACCCCCATACCATCACACATGCTGACTACAACACTTTCACCCTACAACAATCACTAATACACCCCCATACCATCACACATGCTGACTACAACACTTTCACCCTACAACAATCACTAATACACCCCCATACCATCACACATGCTGACTACAACACTTTCACCCTACAACAATCACTAATACACCCCCATACCATCACACATGCTGACTACCACACTTTCACCCTACAACAATCACTAATACACCCCCATACCATCACACATGCTGACTACAACACTTTCACCCTACAACAATCACTAATACACCCCCATACCATCACACATGCTGACTACAACACTTTCACCCTACAACAATCACTAATACACCCCCATACCATCACACATGCTGACTACAACACTTTCACCCTACAACAATCACTAATACACCCCCATACCATCACACATGCTGACTACAACACTTTCACCCTACAACAATCACTAATACACCCCCATACCATCACACATGCTGACTACAACACTTTCACCCTACAACAATCACTAATACACCCCCATACCATCACACATGCTGCCTAGAACACTTTCACCCTACAACAATCACTAATACACCCCCATACCATCACACATGCTGACTAGAACACTTTCACCCTACAACAATCACTAATACACCCCCATACCATCACACATGCTGACTAGAACACTTTCACCCTACAACAATCACTAATACACCCCCATACCATCACACATGCTGCCTACAACACTTTCACCCTACAACAATCACTAATACACCCCCATACCATCACACATGCTGCCTAGAACACTTTCACCCTACAACAATCACTAATACACCCCCATACCATCACACATGCTGACTAGAACACTTTCACCCTACAACAATCACTAATACACCCCCATACCATCACACATGCTGACTACCACACTTTCACCCTACAACAATCACTAATACACCCCCATACCATCACACATGCTGACTACAACACTTTCACCCTACAACAATCACTAATACACCCCCATACCATCACACATGCTGACTACAACACTTTCACCCTACAACAATCACTAATACACCCCCATACCATCACACATGCTGACTACCACACTTTCACCCTACAACAATCACTAATACACCCCCATACCATCACACATGCTGACTACAACACTTTCACCCTACAACAATCACTAATACACCCCCATACCATCACACATGCTGACTACCACACTTTCACCCTACAACAATCACTAATACACCCCCATACCATCACACATGCTGACTACAACACTTTCACCCTACAACAATCACTAATACACCCCCATACCATCACACATGCTGACTACAACACTTTCACCCTACAACAATCACTAATACACCCCCATACCATCACATATGCTGACTACAACACTTTCACCCTACAACAATCACTAATACACCCCCATACCATCACACATGCTGACTACAACACTTTCACCCTACAACAATCACTAATACACCCCCATACCATCACACATGCTGACTACAACACTTTCACCCTACAACAATCACTAATACACCCCCATACCATCACACATGCTGACTACAACACTTTCACCCTACAACAATCACTAATACACCCCCATACCATCACACATGCTGACTACAACACTTTCACCCTACAACAATCACTAATACACCCCCATACCATCACACATGCTGACTACAACACTTTCACCCTACAACAATCACTAATACACCCCCATACCATCACACATGCTGACTACCACACTTTCACCCTACAACAATCACTAATACACCCCCATACCATCACACATGCTGACTACCACACTTTCACCCTACAACAATCACTAATACACCCCCATACCATCACACATGCTGCCTAGAACACTTTCACCCTACAACAATCACTAATACACCCCCATACCATCACACATGCTGACTACAACACTTTCACCCTACAACAATCACTAATACACCCCCATACCATCACACATGCTGCCTACAACACTTTCACCCTACAACAATCACTAATACACCCCCATACCATCACACATGCTGACTACAACACTTTCACCCTACAACAATCACTAATACACCCCCATACCATCACACATGCTGCCTACAACACTTTCACCCTACAACAATCACTAATACACCCCCATACCATCACACATGCTGACTACAACACTTTCACCCTACAACAATCACTAATACACCCCCATACCATCACACATGCTGCCTACAACACTTTCACCCTACAACAATCACTAATACACCCCCATACCATCACACATGCTGACTACAACACTTTCACCCTACAACAATCACTAATACACCCCCATACCATCACACATGCTGCCTAGAACACTTTCACCCTACAACAATCACTAATACACCCCCATACCATCACACATGCTGACTACCACACTTTCACCCTACAACAATCACTAATACACCCCCATACCATCACACATGCTGCCTAGAACACTTTCACCCTACAACAATCACTAATACACCCCCATACCATCACACATGCTGACTACAACACTTTCACCCTACAACAATCACTAATACACCCCCATACCATCACACATGCTGACTACAACACTTTCACCCTACAACAATCACTAATACACCCCCATACCATCACACATGCTGACTACAACACTTTCACCCTACAACAATCACTAATACACCCCCATACCATCACACATGCTGACTACAACACTTTCACCCTACAACAATCACTAATACACCCCCATACCATCACACATGCTGCCTAGAACACTTTCACCCTACAACAATCACTAATACACCCCCATACCATCACACATGCTGACTAGAACACTTTCACCCTACAACAATCACTAATACACCCCCATACCATCACACATGCTGACTACAACACTTTCACCCTACAACAATCACTAATACACCCCCATACCATCACACATGCTGACTACAACACTTTCACCCTACAACAATCACTAATACACCCCCATACCATCACACATGCTGACTACAACACTTTCACCCTACAACAATCACTAATACACCCCCATACCATCACACATGCTGACTACAACAGTCTGGATGGTTTTTTTCCTCTCTGGTCCGGAGAACACCACGTCCACAGTTTCCAAAAACAATTTGAAATGTGGACTCGTCGGACCGGGTTTCATGGTGGCAGAGGGGTTAGTGCGTCTGCCTCACAATACGAAGGTCCTGAGTAGTCCTGGGTTCAATTCCGGGCTCAGGATCTTTCTGTGTGGAGTTTGCATGTTCTCCCTGTGAATGCGTGGGTTCCCTCCGGGTACTCCGGCTTCCTCCCACCTCCAAAGACATGCACCTGGAGATTGAACCCTCCCACCTCCAAAGACAAGCACCTGGGGATAGGCCCCTCCCACCTCCAAAGACATGCACCTGGGGATAAGCCCCTCCCACCTCCAAAGACAAGCACCTGGGGATAGGTTGATTGGCAACACTAAATGGTCCCTAGTGTGTGAATGTTGTCTGTCTATCTGTGTTGGTCCTGCGATGAGATGGCAACTTGTCCAGGGTGTACACCACCTTCCGCCAGATTGTAGCTGAGATAGGCACCAGCGTCCCCCGCGACCCCAAAAGGGAATATGCGGTAGAAAATGGATGGATGGATGGACTTGTCAGACCACAAAAGACTTTTCCACTTTGCATCAGTCCATCTTGGATGAGCTCGGACCCAGAGAAGCCGGCGGCATTTCTGGGTGTTGTTGATAAATGGATTTGGCTTTGAATAGCAGAGTTTTAACTTGCACTTACAGATGTAGCGACCAACCGTAGTTACAGACAGTGGTTTTTTTAAGTGTTCCGGAGCACATGTGGTGATATCCTTTACACACTGATGTCGCTTTTTGATGCAGTACTGCCTGAGAGATCCAAGGTCAGGGGCATTCAATCTGTATTTTCGGTCTTGTTGCTTACCTGCAGTGATTTCTACAGATTCTCCAAAACTTTTGATGATATTACGGCGCATTGATGGTGAAATCCATAAATTCCTTGCAATAGCTGCTTGAGAAATGTTGTTCTTGAACAATTTGCTCAGGCATTTGTTGACAAAGTGGTGACCCTCGCCCCGTCCTTGTTTGTGAATGAGTGAGCATTTCATGGAAGCTGCTTTTATAGCCAATCATGGCACCCACCTGTTCCCAATTAGCCTGTTCACCTGTGGCATGTTCCAAATAAGTCTTTGATGACTCTTTTTTGCCACTTGTGCCAGCTTTTTTGAAACATGTTGCAGGCATCCAATTCCAAATGAGCTAATATTTGCAAAAAAGAACAGTTTGGACTCAGTGTGAAGATGAAATATCTCGTCTTTGAAGTATATTCAACGATTGAGGATTTACACAAGGTGACAACTTCCCTGCTTTCGGGCTTTGTATTTCCTCTTGTATCTTCTGTTACCTGTCCTCCAGGTAACAGGGGCACCGTGATGTCAGTCAAAGCGTTTTACATCCACAAACGGTACCTTGAGAACCAGCCTGACTACAACCTGGCCTTCCTGGAGCTGACCCACCCCCTGTCCTTGGGCACCTCCCAGCTCCACCTGTGTCTGCCCACCAAAGATTTCAGCGAAAACATCCTCATGAATTCCGGGAGAGTTGGAGTCGCAGCAATCATGAACCAGGACTTGGACCAGAACCTGGTCTACATGAGTTTGGACGAGTGTCGCCGTCAGCTGAACGTCTCTCTTCCACTCAACAATAAAATGTTCTGCATGAGGAGTCGGAGTGAACAAAGGAGGAGGTATCATCAGAACCAAAGCCAGAGAACGCAGAGTGAAGGTGGTCTAGCCCTCAAGTCCAGAGACCGCCCATGTGGGGGTGTGTTGTCTGGTATGCCGGTGGCGACCATGGAGCGGGGCACGGCCTTTCTGACAGGACTGCTCATGTTGCCACCTCAAGGCTGTCCTCCTAACGGGCTGGCCTTCACCAGGGTGTCTCGGCACCTGGTCTGGATCAGGTCACAATTGGAGGCCATTGAGGACCACATGACCACAGAAGCCCCCAAAATGAAAAAGACTAACTAAACAAACTTTGTCCAATTTCTGATTATAAAGATGTTGAAAAGATGGTCAAATAAAGAGGATCTAAGATTATTCTGATCTACATCCAACACACTTCTTTGTGCTCAAAGTAATATTCAAGCTTTGGGGGGAAGTTGGTGTTAACTTTGTGTCCCGTCCCATCTTAAAACTCTTTGGTATACTCCAGCCTTTAAGTAGACCCCCTTTTACACCAGTTGATCTGCCGTCTCTTTTCTGCCCTGACCCCTCTCCTTCGTGGAGGTGGGGCACAGATTAGGTGACCACAGATGGCGCTAGCTGTCCAAAGTGGGGACCCAGGGTGGACCACTCATCTGTGCATCAGTTGGGGACGTCTCTGTGATCCTGACCTGTCTCCTCTCTAGATGGTCTCCTGCTGGTCTCACTAGGGACTGAACTCTCACTATTATGTTAGATCCACTATGGACTGGACTCTCACTATTATGTTAGATCCACTATGGACTGGACTCTCACACTATTATGTTAGATCCACTATGGACTGGACTCTCACTATTATGTTAGATCCACTATGGACTGGACTCTCACACTATTATGTTAGATCCACTATGGACTGGACTCTCACTATTATGTTAGATCCACTATGGACTGGACTCTCACACTATTATGTTAGATCCACTATGGACTGGACTCTCACACTATTATGTTAGATCCACTATGGACTGGACTCTCACTATTATGTTAGATCCACTATGGACTGGACTCTCACTATTATGTTAGATCCACTATGGACTAGACTCTCACTATTATGTTAGATCCACTATGGACTGGACTCTCACTATTATGTTAGATCCACTATGGACTGGACTCTCACACTATTATGTTAGATCCACTATGGACTGGACTCTCACACTATTATGTTAGATCCACTATGGACTGGACTCCCACTATTATGTTAGATCTACTATGGACTGGACTCTCACGCTATTATGTTAGATCCACTATGGACTGCACTGTCACACTATTATGTTAGATCCACTATGGACTGGACTCTCACTATTATGTTAGATCCACTATGGACTGGACTCTCACTATTATGTTAGATCCACTATGGACTGGACTCTCACTATTATGTTAGATCCACTATGGACTGGACTCTCACTATTATGTTAGATCCACTATGGACTAGACTCTCACTATTATGTTAGATCCACTATGGACTGGACTCTCACTATTATGTTAGATCCACTATGGACTGGACTCTCACACTATTATGTTAGATCCACTATGGACTGGACTCTCACTATTATGTTAGATCCACTATGGACTAGACTCTCACTATTATGTTAGATCCACTATGGACTGGACTCTCACTATTATGTTAGATCCACTATGGACTGGACTCTCACTATTATGTTAGATCCACTATGGACTGGACTCTCACTATTATGTTAGATCCACTATGGACTAGACTCTCACTATTATGTTAGATCCACTATGGACTGGACTCTCACTATTATGTTAGATCCACTATGGACTGGACTCTCACTATTATGTTAGATCCACTATGGACTAGACTCTCACTATTATGTTAGATCCACTATGGACTGGACTCTCACTATTATGTTAGATCCACTATGGACTGGACTCTCACTATTATGTTAGATCCACTATGGACTGGACTCTCACTATTATGTTAGATCCACTATGGACTGGACTCTCACTATTATGTTAGATCCACTTGACGTCCATTAGATGGGTCCCCTCCAAGGTTTCTCATTGTCCCATTGGGTTAAGTTTTTCCTTGCCCTGATGTGTGATCTGAGCTGATGTGGTTGTGGCTTGTGCAGCCCTTTGAGACACTGGTGATTTAGGGCTATATAAGTCAACTGATTGATTAATTGAACTTTGTTCCACAGTCAGATGTTTAACCCTCCCTCTAAGAATGCCTGCAAATGGTTTGTTTTAAATGCAAATGAACCCAAGGCCCTGCGATAAGTGGCGATTTGTCCAGGGTGTACACCGCCTTCCGCCGATTGTAGCTGAGACAGAATCCAGCGTCCCCCGCGATCCCAAAGGGAATAAGAGGTAGTAAATGGATGGATGGATAAAGTACCAATGATTGTCTCACACACACACACACACACACACACACACACACACACACACACACACACACACACACACACACACACACACTAGGTGTGGTGAAAGTTGTCCTCTGCATTTGAGCCATCACCCTTGATCACCCCCTGGGAGGTGAGGGGAGCAGTGAGCAGCAGCAGTGGACACGCCCGGCAATCATTTTTGGTGGTCGAACCCCCAATTCCAAGCCTTGATGCTGAGTGCCAAGCAGGGAGGTAATGGCTCCCATTTTTATAGTCTTTGGTATGACTCGGCCGGGGTTTGAACTCACAACCTCCCCATCTCAGGGCGGACACTCTGACCACGATGTAGATCACCTGGACTTGGTCATTTAAAAAGTAGCTCGCCTGCTGAAAAGGTGTTGGCACCCCCTGCCCTCGGTCCATGGCTTACCTGGTCAAAGTGCAAACAGTCACTTTTGATTGATTGATACTTTTATGAGTAGATTGCACAGTACAGTACATATTCCCTACAATTGACCACTAAATAGTAACACCCCAAGAAGTTTTTCAACTTGTTTAAGTCGGGGTCCACCTTCGTCAATTCATCAATGTGACTGACTTATGACTCAGGAGTTCATGTAAGTCTATCTTGGGTAGAAGATCGGACTTGGCTTGTTTCACTAAGAACATAACTTCATAACTAAAGGACCGACTCGATATTGCACCAAAAGGTAGCAGTTGAGTTTAAAACCACATTTTAAAGGAGACATACGTAGGGGTCCCCGCTCTATCTCTACTTCAGTTTTGGGGTACCTGGCCTGAGAACATTGAAGACCCCTGACATATACAGACAATTAAAAATTGACAAAATATTTGTATTTAGGATCACATCAGAAAAAGTCAGAATAAGACAAAAAACATGTAATTTCTTTAAATGCAGTGGCGGGCTGTGCGTTTCCCAACTAGGCCTTCAGTGATGTCCCACTTCAATGATGACCTCCTAGTAGCAACATGGATGTCACCACATGAACATTGCTGGACAAATACTATACAAGAACACATTAATGCACTACTGGGCATTGAAACACATCAACATTGATGTCACCACATGACCATTGCTGGACAAATACTATACAAGAACACATTTACACACTACTGGGCATTGAAACACATCAACATTGATGTCACCACATGACCATTGCTGGAGAAATACTATACAAGAACACATTAATGCACTACTGGGCACTGTACAGAGTGTATTTTCTGGCGCATTTACAAATCAATAAACCCGCATCAGCAATTAAAACATATCTTATGTGGTACTGTCAACATTAACATTTTATAAAACATTTTAAAAGTAAAAATATGAGGAAATAAAATATCTGACCTGACATTTCATGGACAGCTGAGCTAGCTTCCGGGGTTGGCCGACATGGTCTCACAAGATGTAGTTTCTCTTTAAATATCCTTCTTGAAAATATATGTGTTGTCTTGTCTGATCATAAAAGATGCAGACGAGGCATGTTGGCTAACTTCTTCAAGTTTACTCCACAGTGCTCATCAAAAGCATGGCTACGTTCAAGCATGCTCTTCACTACTGTGGCATGCTGGGTAATGGAGTTCTTAAGTTACCTGGTACTATACATCTGCCTTAGGCCATCAGGAAGACCTTACTGACAACAACCCGTGATCTCATTGGCTATCACAACTGTCTATCAACTGTATGTGCCTCTATAAACAACAAACAACAGCACCGGAAGGAATATAATATGACATGAAGAGAATATGAATACTTTTACATATTTAGGCAAAGTCAATTAAAAATGACTTTTGTTTTGATGATGATGATGATTTGTGGTCATGTTAGGCCAGCAGGTCTAGCTGGCACACCACTCTACAAATGTTACTTTGACTGTGGTTGAACGTCAAAACAGGTCAAATTTGATCCAAACAACATTTCATGTTTTTTCAATGTTCTTGTAATCAGACCATACTTTTGGTGTATAAGATGGGTTCCATCTAATATACCAAAATATGGTCTGATTACAGAAGACATCATGAACCCTTTGAGCAAATATTTCATGCTTGTGAAGAAACGGGTCAAAGTTCTGAGTGAACTTTAAACTGCAGACATTGTTTTAGCTTTTTTTTTTTTTTTTAAACTATTTTTGCAATTAGAATTCTTTAATCATAGTAAATGACAATGAAGAGGTCCAACAGCACATACTTTTTATTTGATGTCTCACAGTGAAAAATGAAGTGTAAAAAAAGTTTGCGGAGCATGACAGTCCGAGAGTCAAGTCTAGGAGATTGACGCTAGCGAAGGAAAAGGATTCTGTTTGCTGACCACAAGTTTCTGGTGCTGGTGGGAGATGTAACCTTTGATGTGACCCTGGAAGCAGCAGAGAATGAGTCAGCGTTGTCGACACAAACAGGAGACAGGAAGTTTACCCTCAACCAAAACGCTTGGCTCAAAATAAGTGAGCAACGGTATTCAACAACCCCAACAGGTCATTGAAGGTACTGCAATGGGGGTGGCAACATTCTTGACATATATGGGCTTTTTTAAAAAATATATATTTTTATATTGCTCTTCAATTCCATAGAAATATTGATCCAAGACACTCCAGTGGACAGACAAACAACTACACTGCAGAGACAACACTTGTGATGCTAACCTGCATGCCGCAGTGTGCCATGGAAGGGAACACAAACAACATAAAAAGCTCCAAAAGGACACCAATATTAGCCCTGAATTCTGTTCTTGTGTTTCCTGCATTCGACCCAATCTAAGATATTTACGTATACCTTTAGTCAGCGTGTTGATATTTGATAACAAGTGTAAAAATAGTGCAGACCGCCATAAATGACATAAATGAGAATTTCACCATGGAGACACTCATTTCCCTCCACATTCATAGATAGACAGACACTTCTTCATCCCACAATGCAGTGCAGTTTTTTACATAGAGTAGCAAAAGAAACATCTACAATTCTTGCTGGGCGTTTAAAAAGAAGGAACCCACTTTTTTACCAGATTGAAGACACTAACTTGCTAGCATGCGCTGGAATGAAAGACGCAAGACAATGCATTTGCAAGGTTTTTTTCAAGATAGAAGATATGTTCATGTTTCCTTTATGAAAAAACTAACACCATTAAAAAATAAATAAACAGTAAGCAGTGAAAAAATCCACAGAATTTTTCGTCCAGCAGCTATGAAGTAAGAGAAGGACGTTGCTGAATAGACAAAATGTCTATTATCTTTTTATTTAGGACAGTCCAAAGAAGTTGTGTGTGTGTAGCTGCCAATGTGTGCGCACACTCCAGACGTGCTACACATTGCAGCTTTTGTCTTGATAAATCACATTCTGTGTGCTAAATCTGTGCTCCCCAACCGGGCCGCAGTTTTATTCATTTGAATTTTTTTGTAAATGTTTTTTTATTTATTTTTTTATTAAATCAACATAATAAACACAAGATAGTGCACCAACCCAAAAAACTTCACTTTTCCATGACAAAAAAAAAAATTAATAAAAAAAAAAGTGATCAAGCGTTGACCGGCAGCTACAAAAAGGTTGGGGACCGCTGTGCTAAATGATTATGTTTGCATCTCCTCCCATTATTGTGGACATTGTAATAATCAGCATGGACATGAGGACCAGCACACCAGAGCAGACCCACATGCAGCCTGTTAGCATGTTTGCATCTCCACCCATTATTGTGGACATTGTAATAATCAGCATGGACATGAGGACCAACACACCAGAGCAGACCCACATGCGGCCTGTTAGCATGTTTGCATCTCCTCCCATTATTGTGGACATTGTAATAATCAGCATGGACATGAGGACCAACACACCAGAGCAGACCCACATGCGGCCTGTTAGCATGTTTGCATCTCCACCCATTATTGTGGACATTGTAATAATCAGCATGGACATGAGGACCAACACACCAGAGCAGACCCACATGCGGCCTGTTAGCATGTTTGCATCTCCACCCATTATTGTGGACATTGTAATAATCAGCATGGACATGAGGACCAACACACCAGAGCAGACCCACATGCGGCCTGTTAGCATGTTTGCATCTCCTCCCATTATTGTGGACATTGTAATAATCAGCATGGACATGAGGACCAACACACCAGAGCAGACCCACATGCGGCCTGTTAGCATGTTTGCATCTCCACCCATTATTGTGGACATTGTAATAATCAGCATGGACATGAGGACCAACACACCAGAGCAGACCCACATGCGGCCTGTTAGCATGTTTGCATCTCCACCCATTATTGTGGACATTGTAATAATCAGCATGGACATGAGGACCAACACACCAGAGCAGACCCACATGCAGCCTGTTAGCATGTTTGCATCTCCTCCCGTTATTGTGGACATTGTAATAATCAGCATGGACATGAGGACCAGCACACCAGAGCAGACCCACATGCAGCCTGTTAGCATGTTTGCATCTCCTCCCGTTATTGTGGACATTGTAATAATCAGCATGGACATGAGGACCAGCACACCAGAGCAGACCCACATGCAGCCTGTTAGCATGTTTGCATCTCCTCCCATTATTGTGGACATTGTAATAATCAGCATGGACATGAGGACCAGCACACCAGAGCAGACCCACATGCGGCCTGTTAGCATGTTTGCATCTCCACCCATTATTGTGGACATTGTAATAATCAGCATGGACATGAGGACCAACACACCAGAGCAGACCCACATGCGGCCTGTTAGCATGTTTGCATCTCCTCCCATTATTGTGGACATTGTAATAATCAGCATGGACATGAGGACCAGCACACCAGAGCAGACCCACATGCGGCCTGTTAGCATGTTTGCATCTCCACCCATTATTGTGGACATTGTAATAATCAGCATGGACATGAGGACCAACACACTAGAGCAGACCCACATGCGGCCTGTTAGCATGTTTGCATCTCCTCCCATTATTGTGGACATTGTAATAATCAGCATGGACATGAGGACCAA
The DNA here is from genome assembly GCF_033978795.1 of Nerophis ophidion. Lineage (NCBI taxonomy): Eukaryota > Metazoa > Chordata > Actinopteri > Syngnathiformes > Syngnathidae > Nerophis > Nerophis ophidion. Next base: position 1,077,700 of record NC_084637.1, on the reverse strand, counting down.
CACACCAGAGCAGACCCACATGCAGCCTGTTAGCATGTTTGCATCTCCTCCCATTATTGTGGACATTGTAATAATCAGCATGGACATGAGGACCAACACACTAGAGCAGACCCACATGCGGCCTGTTAGCATGTTTGCATCTCCTCCCATTATTGTGGACATTGTAATAATCAGCATGGACATGAGGACCAACACACCAGAGCAGACCCACATGCGGCCTGTTAGCATGTTTGCATCTCCACCCATTATTGTGGACATTGTAATAATCAGCATGGACATGAGGACCAACACACTAGAGCAGACCCACATGCGGCCTGTTAGCATGTTTGCATCTCCTCCCATTATTGTGGACATTGTAATAATCAGCATGGACATGAGGACCAACACACCAGAGCAGACCCACATGCGGCCTGTTAGCATGTTTGCATCTCCTCCCATTATTGTGGACATTGTAATAATCGGCATGGACATGAGGACCAACACACCAGAGCAGACCCACATGCGGCCTGTTAACATGTTTGCATCTCCTCCCATTATTGTGGACATTGTAATAATCAGCATGGACATGAGGACCAACACACCAGAGCAGACCCACATGCAGCCTGTTAGCATGTTTGCATCTCCTCCCATTATTGTGGACATTGTAATAATCGGCATGGACATGAGGACCAACACACCAGAGCAGACCCACATGCGGCCTGTTAGCATGTTTGCATCTCCTCCCATTATTGTGGACATTGTAATAATCAGCATGGACATGAGGACCAACACACCAGAGCAGACCCACATGCGGCCTGTTAACATGTTTGCATCTCCTCCCATTATTGTGGACATTGTAATAATCAGCATGGACATGAGGACCAACACACCAGAGCAGACCCACATGCGGCCTGTTAGCATGTTTGCATCTCCACCCATTATTGTGGACATTGTAATAATCAGCATGGACATGAGGACCAACACACCAGAGCAGACCCACATGCGGCCTGTTAGCATGTTTGCATCTCCTCCCATTATTGTGGACATTGTAATAATCAGCATGGACATGAGGACCAACACACCAGAGCAGACCCACATGCGGCCTGTTAGCATGTTTGCATCTCCTCCCATTATTGTGGACATTGTAATAATCAGCATGGACATGAGGACCAACACACTAAAGCAGACCCACATGCGGCCTGTTAACATTTTCAATCCCGCCCGCCGGACCTTCTACATCATTTTTATAAGACCTTTAACAAGAAAAGTGCATTTGTCATTATGATGATTCTACATGAGCGTAAGTCTGCACTCTGGGGTGTTCTAGAGGAGTTATTAAGGTCATCTAGGTCGCAGGAAGAAGCAAAGTGGGCGGGGCTAGTTTACAGAGCAGCTAGTTCCAAACACGTGTCAGAAACACATTTTTTCAACCAAGTGTGTATTTATGCAGTGTGTTTATTGCACTTTGCATTCATATTTTGCTGTTTGTTACATTTTGGTTGTGTTTTGCTTGATTGTAAAAGCTACACAACTATGAAGGAGCTGATCTGATGTTCATATGTTATTAATATTCAGTCTTTTATTGTTCATAGTTAATACTGTAAATCCCACTCTCTTTATTTTCATGTACATTTTCGAAGTTCCATTTAGTAAAAAACTGTCAAATTCCTTTTGTCATTTTTCAGGTGGTCTGTCATAACTTTTTTAGAACTCTATGGGACATTGTGACTTTTGGTGTTAGTGTTCCTGAAAAAAAGGAACCAAACACACATACTGTACAGCTAAATGTGTATACAGAATATCATTTGTACACACATACACAGTAGACCCCCGGACAGGTTTTTTCCTCTCAACGTGGCCCCCGAGTCCAAATATGTGCCCAGCTGTGCGCTAAAAGGATTGCACTCCCCATAATGCTCATTTAAGACATGCAATCCTCTGCACACAAGCTTAGTGGATCAGCTGTGCAAATGTTTTACTACACAAGTGTTATTGGACAAGAAAGCGAGTGGTCATTGCTTCTGTGCTGTGAGAAGAAGCTTCTGGGCTGGTAAAAATAGTCCAATATAACAATTACTTACATACAGAATAGAACCCAGATGACAGCATTTGCTTTTTGGAATATTATAGTTTTATCAATTATTAAATCACAAAAGTAGCCCAATTGGTTCCTCATTTTATGCATGATTTTATGTTTAGGAGGAATCATGCTGCTGTATTTATGATAATGTGTCAAAAAGTAGCAGCAGCTAAAACAGAGTAAATATATACAATACAGACCATCAGTTTGGACACAACTTCTCCCCATTCAATAAATAATAAATGGGTTGTACTTGTATAGCGCTTTTCTACCTTCCAGGTACTCAAAGTGCTTTGACACTACTTCCACATTCACACACACATTCACACACTGATGGAGGGAGCTGCCATGCAAGGCGCTAACCAGCACCCATCAGGAGCAAGGGTGAAGTGTCTTGCTCAGGACATAACGGACGTGACGAGGTCAGTACTATAAAACTATGAATGAACACATGTGACGTTATGTACTTACTGAACAAAAAAATAACTGAAAACATGTTTTATATTCAAGCACACTTGTGAAGTGAAAAGTATTTCAGGTGACTACCTCTTGAAGCTCTTGAAGAGAATGCCAAGAGTTTATAAAGCAGTCATCAGAGCAACGAGGGGCTATTTTGAAGAAACTAGAATATAAAGCATGTTTTCAGTTATTTCAACTTTTTTTGTTGATTGATTGTTGGAATTATTATGTATATATTATCACACAACTCTTATGCTTGAGGGCTGTTGCTATAGTTATTATCAATTGTGCTGAAGTGGTATTTTTCTTTGTTTGTGCAAAGCTGGCAATCCAAAAGATTGCAAGCCAGTTTGGTACCAGTGGTTGTTTCCAGAATCCGAACCTCGAGTACTGTGACGCAGACAGAGCAGAGACAAGGCGATATCACGACTGTCAGCACATTTGCATATTTGTATAATCATATATTGTGTCTAATTGGAGCTGTCAAGATTACCCCCTTCCTTCAGGTGCAGCCTCAGTGATGTAACCAGGGACCTCCCAAATAAATAAAGGAAGCCTGTGGGCTGGACTCTTAGAACGTAGTTTCCATTTGTAACTGGAGTACAGCCCAAAACATGTTTCCCCATTGAGCCAAATTGCACAGTACAGTACATATTCCGTACAATTGACCACTAAATGGTAACACCCCAATAAGTTTTTCAACTTGTTGAAGTCGGGGTCCACGTTAATCAATTAAGTACATAACTCCTCATGTGTTCATTCATAGTTTGGATGTGACAACAGTCATGGAAATAAAGAAAAGACATTGACTGAGGAGAAAGTGTGTCCAGACTTTTGGCCTGTACCGTACTGTAAGTAAAGGGAATATGATGAAACTGATGTTGGAATCAAGGTTTAAAAAAGGTCAATTCTGTCTTACATTTTTATAATGTTGTCTTGAAAAAAGATCATTATATTTGGGGTGGTCTCATGTTTGTGTTTGTAACCTCCTTGAATATTTGTGGTGTGTGGATTCACCATGTAGATGAGGTTAGCCAGGATACACTGCACCTCATCGATGTCCACATCCTGCACCTTCATCATCTCCAGAGCCACCAGGAAGGTGTGCAGAGGCAGCTGGTGGGTCCTCAGCAGCAGATACCTGCACACGGACAGAAGGAGGTCAAAGGTTGCTTTCAGAACACCTTGAAGCGAGGAAAGCTCACACTTTCTTGAAGAGGTTCCTGTATGTGATGATCTTCAGCTTCTCCAGGATGAGGAAAATGCCGCAGCGGATGAAGAAGGTCTCGTGTTTGGACAGAGCCTCGTTGAGCAGCAGCAGGTTCCCCTCACTGTCACATGCACAACGTGAAGAGGTGTGTCACAACTGTCTCGCCACAAAGAGCTTGTGATGAACTAAATGAGATGACAGTTGGTCTGCCAGAACAGGAGTGATTGTCACGTAGATACACATGTTGAAATGATGAGTGACAAAAGGAAAGAGGAGTCCTTTGGCCACTGCTGTGGGCCCATCCGTGTTGCACCCACTGTCTCGCTCTTATGCACCACACAAGGTGGCTGATTTATCACACACTTTTATTTCATTTCATTATTATTATTTTTTACAAGCTACTGTTTTTGTTTTGTATGGTAAGTATGCACAGGAGAAAATTGGGAATGTATAAAGCTTCCCCAGATACAGTTAATTGAATTTAAATTAATTAAATTTAATAACTGTGCTTTTAAGTTCAAAGAAAAAAATTGAACCAAAATATTGAACTGAATCAATCAATCAATCAATCAATGTTTACTTCTACTGAACCGAGAACTGTGTGTGTGTATATATATATATATATATATGTATATATATATATATATATATACACACAAATATATATATATATGAGTGTGTGTATGTAATATGTATATATGCATGTATACACAGTATGAATGTGTATACAAATATGTATGTATATGTGTAACTATGTGTATGTATGTGTATATATGCATGTGTATATATGTATGTATATGTAAATGGCTTATATATGTGTATGTATATATGTATGTAGATTTATATGTATATGTGTGCATGTATTTACATATATACAGTGGGGCAACAAAGTATTTAGTCAGCCAGCGATTGTGCAAGTTCTCCCACTTCAAATGATGACAGAGGTCTGTCATTTTCATTATAGGTACACTTCAACTGTGAGACAGAATGTGGGAAAAAATCCAGGAATTTTAAAGAATTATTTTGCAAATTTTGGTGGAAAATAAGTATTTGGTCAAGCATTCAAATCTCTCACTGATGGAAGGAGGTTTTGGCTCAAAATCTCAGGATACATGGCCCCATTCATTCTTTCCTTAACACGGATCAATCGTCCTGTCCCCTTAGCAGAAAAACAGCCCCAAAGCATGATGTTTCCACCCCCATGCTTCACAGTAGGTATGGTGTTCTTGGGATGCAACTCAGTACTCTTCTTCTTACAAACACGACAAGTTGAGTTTATACCAAAAAGGATACATGGATGATACAGCAGAGGATTGGGAGAATGTCATGTGGTCAGATGAAACCAAAACAGAACATTTTGGTATAAACTGAACTTGTCGTGTTTGGAGGAAGAAGAATACTGAGTTGCATCCCAAGAACACCATATCTACTATGAAGCATGGGGGTGGAAACATCATGCTTTGGGGCTGTTTTTCTGCTAAGGGGACAGGACGATTGATCCGTGTTAAGGAAAGAATGAATGGGGCCATGTATCCTGAGATTTGGAGCCAAAACCTCCTTCCATCAGTGAGAGCTTTGAATGGTTGACCAAATACTTATTTTCCACCATCATTTACAAATAAATTCTTTAAAATTCCTACAATGTGAATTCCTGGATTTTTTTTTCACATTCTGTCTCTCCCAGTTGAAGTGTACCTATGATGAAAATGACAGACCTCTGTCATCATTTGAAGTGGGAGAACTTGCACAATCGCTGGCTGACTAAATACTTGTTTGCCCCACTGTACATATATATATATGTTTATATGTGTATGCTTTTATATGTACATAAGTGTAGGTGGGTATGTATCTATGTATACATATGTATATATACGTGTATTAGTTGTATACATGTTTGTATATATGTGTGTGTATGTATGTATATGTACACATGTATGTATCTATATGTGCATATGTATGTATGTATGTATATGTTTGTGTATTTGTATTTGTGCGTAAGTAAATATACATGTATGTATTAAGGTTGTATCCTATATGGGTAATATTAAAGTACCGCGATACTAATGAGTCATAATCGGTACTATAGCGCCTCTGAAATGTACCGGTTTCCCCCTTTTTTTAATTTTTATTAACAGGCATGACGGCGCGCATTTGTCATTATTGTGACATCGCTGGTTTTAAGAGCGTGTTCAGCAGCGCACACTCACAGAGTACTTACAAGCTGACAGAGTGTGGAAAAAGAAAAGGGATAATGGACGCATTTTGGTGTAAAAACTAACGTTAAAGGTGAAGTTATAACACTGCAACAGCTCTGCAGACTGCAGCTAACATCCATCCACAGTGTGTTAACTACTTCTAAATCCTTAATCCTGGCCTACATGGCGACAAATAAAGTGAGTTTCTTCCACGTAACAATATCACTGCAGGTCGAGGAATAGCTAAACATGCTTCACTACACACCGTAGGAAGATACAATAACTCACAGGCGTCGCAATGTAAACAAACACCAAGGGTGGATCTACAACTGACATCCACTGTAATGATACCAAGTACAAGAGCGTATCGAGTCGATATTACAATAATTACATTGATGTATTTTATATCTTTTTTCCTTATTTAAAAAAGGTATATTATGTTTATAAAGTCAGTAAATACGTCCCTGGACACACGAGGACTTTGAATATGACCAATGTATGATCCTGTAACTACTTGGTATCAGATCGATACCTAAATGTGTGGTATCATCCAAAACTAATGGTAAGTATCAAAGAAGAGAAGAAGAAGTGATTATTACATTTTAAAAGAAGTGTAGATAGAACATGTTAAAACAGAACATAATCAGATATTAACAGTAAATGAACAGGTGAAATCACCACAAATGATCCCCGGGCGCGGCACCGCTGCTGCCCACTTCTCCCCTCACCTCCCAGGGGGTGAACAAGGGAATGGGTCAAAAGCAGAGGACAAATTTCGCCACACCTAGTGTGTGTGTGACAATCATTGGTACTTTAACTTTAAGTAGATTAATAATCCATTTTATACAACTTGTCCTTCACAATGTTGACAAAACAAATGAATAAGAAATGCCACAAGATCTTATTGCATACGTTAGCTGACTAATTAGGACTCTTTGTTTGTTTACTTCCTACTTGTAAAGCATGTCCGAGACAAACAAACTGACCTGACAGCTTTGGTCACATCTGCAAACTGCAGAAGGTCATACTTCTCCAGCAGCTGCAGCGTAGGCATGTGGCCCTGAAAGGGAGCAAAGGTCAGCCAGTAGGTTCTGACAGGTCAAAGTGCTTCAAGGGGAAGGTGGTCTGACCAGCAGCATCTTGACAGGCAGCAGGTAAATGAGGATCATTCTCTTGTTCTTCTGACTGCTGCGATGGCAATGTCGAAAGGAAAAGGACAAAAACTCCTCCGCTGTGGGGCACAGACATGGTGGCTTTTCATGTTCAAACAGGAGACTTTTTTTGCACTACCTGGTTTGAAGTCGCTGTCAAACATGGCCTTGCGGCCTACGTAGTATTTGTATGTGACCTTCTGAGCGGGGCTGTAGTCATTCTTCAGGTTGGAGCTGTCGATGGCTCTGATGAGCGGCTTGCACAGATGCAGCTTATTGATCTAATGAGGACAACAACATGCCTTCAAATCTTTCTACAAAACTAATATGACTCCTATGTTTGCACTTGGTGGAGACCTTGAAGTAGATCTTAAACAGCTGGTTGATCAGAAACATCATTCCCCACTTCTTGGAATCCTCGATCCCAGCCCGACTGCAAAGTACAAATGGGAAACAGCGATGGCATTGTTAGATTTTATTGCAGCAAAAATATGGTCAACAAATGCCTGGCACAAAGTGGTGACCCTCGCCCCGTCCTTGTTTGTCAATGAGTGAGCATTTCATGGAAGCTGCTTTTATAGCCAATCATGGCACCCACCTGTTCCCAATTAGCCTGTTCACCTGTGGGATGTTCCAAATAAGTCTTTGATGAGCATTCCTCAACTTTCTCACTCTTCTTTTCCACTTGTGCCAGCTTTTTTGAAACATGTTGCAGGCCTCAAATTCCAAATGAGCAAAAAATACAAAGTACACGGGTTCGAACGTTAAATGTCTCGTCTTTGCAGTCTATTCAATTGAATATAAGTTGAAAAGTATTTGTTGTATTCTCTTTTTATTTTGCATTTACACAAGGTGACATCTTCACTGCTTTTGGCTTCTGTGCAATAACAATACAGTACAAAGAAAGGATCAGGAGAAGTACTGACTTGTCGCTGGCACAAACTCGAAAGCAGCTCATCAGTTGCTCGGCTGCTTTTTCCAACATCTCACTTGGCTGACCTTTGCCCTTCTGCTGCAACTGCTGCTCTGCCTGAAACCACATAGACCAAGAGTTTCTGTGGCCTTAAATCAAATATGTGAGGAAAAATGCTGCATTGATCTAAGTCAGCTTACACTGTTCGCAAATATTCTAAGATCAAGAGTGACAGCAAACATTACAGGAAGTGCCCTGGAACAAAGAAGACAGAAGATGTGAGTGAGAGAGCACTTTGTGTCGAGCACAGCTACAACTCACCAGTTCTCCTCTTTGTGGGATTGAAATGCCCTCAAAAAGGATGTGAGAAGTCAAGGAGCGACAGTGAGTGTTGACTATTCATTGCAACGCCTGGTAATCACAAAGGATATTGGACCACAATGGTCTGGAACTTGTAGGCTTCGACAAAGTCGTGATTGGCAACTGCATATGTACACCTGGAAGAGGGTGTAAATGGTCAATGTTAAATGGTTGTGCTTGTAGAGCACTTTTCAACCCCTTTTTAAGGAGCCCAAAGCGCTTTGACAGTATTTCCACATTCACACACTGATGGCGGGAGCTGCCATGCAAGGCGCTAACCAGCACCCATCAGGAGCAAGGGTGAAGTGTCTTGCCCAAGGACACAACGGACGTGACTAGGATGATAGAAGGTGGGGATTGAACCAGTAACCCTCAGATTGCTGGCACATCCACTCTACCAACTTGGCCACGCCGTCCCCAGGTGTGGGAGAGATGAGACAGACTCTGCAGGGTTGCTCACAAAACTATACGTGGCAGTGACATGAAACAAGTAAGATAAATAACTTTAGAAATAGAAATATACATAAACTTTCTTCTGTTGCTTTCTGTCACAGGAAAAACAAAAACCGGAGTCCTTCTAAATGCAAAGGGGTTGTTGCTTTTTTGGCAAACAGAAACGAGAGCACATGTTTCAAACTAAAGGGGCCAGGTCTCCATGATGGAATTTCCGGTTGTATTATTTTCTCAAAACTATTATTCATCTGCTTACTAAATAAATGTTGTTTTCTGTTTCCCATGGTTCTATCTATTCTTATGTTCAACTGTATTAAACACTTGTTCTTCTGTTGTTTGGCTCCTTCACATTACGTTTAGGCATTACTACAAATGTGATTATTGATCCAATTACCAAGTAGTTACATGGGCAGCACTGGCCAAACCGGGAGGGGCACTGAAATTGGGGAGTCTCCTGACAAAATGGCAAGTATGACTGGGAGACGCACCTGTTCTGTACTTCCCCCTACGTCCGTGTACCACTCTGTACAGCGGCGCTTTAAAAAGTCATACATTTTACTTTTTGAAACCGATACCGATCATTTCCAACGTTATATTTTAAAGCATTTATCGGCTGATAATATCAGCAGTCCGATATTATCGAACATCTCTACCTATTTCCTATTATTGGCTTGGATTTAAATCATTTAGTTTTTTTTGTCCAGGGACTTAATTCCTGAGTTTTTAAAGAAGAAAAAATATATATATTTTTGGATATTAGAAAATACTGATTTAATTAACAACTGTAGTATTGATCATATATGGATAATTGACTTTGTATAGTTACTGTTATTTGTACCAATTCGCTCACTTTTGTTTACATTCAAAAGATTGAGCTGGCGCATATCGTGTAGCATGTTTGGCTATTCTTAATCTTTTTGTGAGAAAATGTGTTTATTTGCCACCGCAGAGGCGAGGGCTTGGACGTGGCTTAGCTACACTCTGGAGGGACATTAGCCGCTAGCGAGGATGCTCCATTGCATTGAGGATGCTGGGTCTATTCACGTGTCGCTGTCAAATTTGCAGACACGGCTAGAACGTGTCAGCATGCATTTTCACAATAAAAAGATAGTTTTAATGGGTCTGTCATCTGCCAGATTTATTTCATTTACATCGTATATTGTCTATGTTGCGCAACTATCTATTTTCTACCGCTTGCTGCTTTTGGAGTTGCATGGGTAAAAACTACAGTTGTCACCAAACTAATACACAAAGCAGCGATGCAGTACACCAGCTCACCTGAGATGGGCGGCCACCATCTCGTCATATGGCGGCTCAAGAACTTGCTGACATTTGTCCTCTGGATTGGCAAGCTGAAACGCAGAGAAGTGCACGCAAATTTTGAACTGAACAACAACAGGAGGATAAACCCAGGTAGGTTTGGCCTTACCTGGAGCCGGGGGTTGGCAACGTGCGGATGTTTAAAAGACAACAGCTCGGCGCAGAGTGTGCCCCTCTGGTTATCGATTGCTTCATAGACCTGCAGGGGTGGGAATGCTGTTTAACTACATGGTTATAATAAATACATACAGAGGTCAGAGGTCACCTGCTGCAGATACTGGTTGATAGTGATGTGCGCCATGATGCCGTCTGACACTGGGCTCAACCTAAACAAGACAAACTTGTGAAGTACATACTGTAACTTTGCATTGCAGAGTGCATATTGAGGTGTACATCAATACTGTAGTGCAGGGGTGTCAAACCGGTTTTAATTGAGGGCCATATCGCAGTAATGTTTGGCCTCAGAGGGCCACTTCTAACAGTGAATGATATTATTACACATGATTTGTGTTTTATGTACAATGAAAAAAAAAAGTGTCGATTTTACAGTAAAAAACTGACAGGTCAGTCTCAAAAATGTAACCGTAAAATTTTGTGTCGTTTTTGCCATGTTACTGTGAAAGGAAAACACAATCCTCGTCCACGCCTTCATCTCCTCCAGGCTTGATTACTGCAACGCACTTCTCGCCAGGGTCCCCAAAAAGAGCATCAAAAAGCTCCAGTACATCCAAAACAGCGCAGCAGGGATCCTGATGAGAGTGCACAAGCGTGACCATATCACACCCATCCTCAAATCCCACCACTGGCTCCTTGCTGCATCCCCGACACAATTCAAGATGAACCTGCTAACATACCAATGCATCTATGGCAACGCCCCCTTCTACCTCAAGGACCTACACCTCAAGGACCTAGTTTCTCCTCAAACTCCTACCTCAAGGACCTAGTTTTTCCTCAACCTCCTACCTCAAGGACCTACTTTTTCCTCAACCTCCTACCTCAAGGACCTACTTTCTCCTCAACCTCCTACCTCAAGGATCTACTTTTTCCTCAACCTCCTACTTCAATGGCCTACTTTCTCCTAAACCTCCTACCTCAAGGACCTACTTTTTCCTCAACCTCCTACCTCAATGACCTACTTTCTCCTCAACCTCCTACCTCAAGGACCTACTTTCTCCTCAACCTCCTACCTCAATGACCTACTTTCTCCTCAACCTCCTACCTCAAGGACCTACTTTCTCCTCAACCTCCTACCTCAAGGACCTAGTTTCTCCTCAACCTCCTACCTCAAGGACCTAGTTTCTCCTCAACCTCTTACCTCAAAGACCTAGTTTCTCCTCAACCTCCTACCTCAAGGACCTAGTTTCTCCTCAACCTCCTACCTCAAAGACCTAGTTTCTCCTCAACCTCCTACCTCAAAGACCTAGTTTCTCCTCAACCTCCTACCTCAAAGACCTAGTTTCTCCTCAACCTCCTACCTCAATGACCTAATTCCTCCTGAACCTCCTACCTCAAGGACCTAGTTTCTCCTCAACCTCCTATCTCAAGGACCTAGTATCTCCTCAACCTCCTATCTCAAGGACCTAGTTTCTCCTCAACTTCTTACCTCAAAGACCTAGTTTCTCCTCAACCTCCTACCTCAAGGACCTACTTTCTCTTCAAACTCCTACCTCAAGGACCTTGTTTCTCCCCAACCTCCTACCTGGAGGACCTAGTTTCTCCTCAACCTCCTACCCCAAGGACCTAGTTTCTCCTCAACCTCCTATCTCAAGGACCTAGTTTCTCCTCAACCTCCTACCTCAAGGACCTAGTTTCTCCTCAACCTCCTACCTCAAGGATTTAGTTTCTCCCCAACCTCCTACCTGGAGGACCTAGTTTCTCCTCAACCTCCAATCTCAAGGACCTAGTTTATCCTCAACCTCCTATCTCAAGGACCTACTTTCTCCTCAACCTCCTATCTCAAGGACCTAGTTTCTCCTCAACCTCCTACCTCAAGGACCTAGTCTCTCCTCAACCTCCTACCTCAAGGATTTAGTTTCTCCCCAACCTCCTACCCGGAGGACCTAGTTTCTCCTCAACCTCCAATCTCAAGGACCTAGTTTCTCCTCAACCTCCTATCTCAAGGATCTAGTTTCTCCTCAACCTCCTATCTCAAGGACCTAGTTTCTCCTCAACCTCCTACCTCAAGGACCTAGTTTCCCCGCAGCTCCTCCGCTCCTCAAACACTAAGCTCCTCAAGGCCACCAGGACAAACTTACAGTCTATGGGCCGCTGGGCTTTCTGCTCGACCGCACACGAACTGTGGAAGGCTCTCCCCGACCATCTTAGAACCTCACAGTCGGTCGACTGTTTTAAGAAGGGACTAAAAATCCATCTTTTTTTAGCACAGCTCTTATCTCATTTCTCTGCCTTCTTGTTTTTAAATACACTGCTCGCCTATGTGTTTTTATCTAGTGCTTTCATACTTGTATTTTCATTTTATCTATGTTTCTGTTTTATCTAGTGTTTTTGTTTCTATTATATATTCTAACTTTCGATTTTTATTTAAATTTTGTTATACTTTGTAGCACTTTGAGATTTTAACAAATGTAAAGTGTGTTACAAATTCATTATAATAATTATTATTATTACAATTATTACACTGTTTTTAGCGGTATAAAACTGGCAACTCAGTTGATAGAATTTTACTGTAAAATGTATAGGTTTTTTTTTACTGTAAATATAAAACTGCATTTTTACAGTAAAATTCTGGCAACATAGCTGCCGGATTTCATCGTAAAAACTAGATCTTACCCTGTACTATTGTGAATAGCAAAACCGTACCACCGTTTTTTTACAGTAAAAAAAAAAACTAGCATATCAGTTGCCAGCATTTTATGGTCAAAACACACAGTTTTTTTCATGTACAGTAAAATGCTGTAAAACTAGTCAATTTAATACAGTCCCTGTAAAATCAATTGAAAAAATTTGATGAATAACTGGCTTTGAAATCATACATCAAGCGTATAAAAAGTATTTATTTCTGGTTTAACAAAAATATTCTTTGAATGTATGATTATATATTTTTTTGCATTCTAATATTTATGCTTAAAAAATATGCGACTGCCTGGAGTACATGTCGTATGTCAAAATGGAAAAAAACTTGTATATTTAGTAAGAAAATATAAAGTACTTTAATGGCACTTATTATGTCCAGGCTTTCAGGGGCCAAATAAAATGACGTGGTGGCCCAGATCTGACCCCCTGGCCTTGACTTTGACACCTGGGCTTTAGTTTAGTACATGGTCCTATTTCAAACAACTTAGCTGATTCTAACTAAGGAACATGAACATTAAAACCACAACTGTTCTTACCGTGCAAAACAATTGGCTTTGTTTAACGTATAGTTAGCTAGTTAGTAACCACTTAGTACTTTTATGTTGTCTGCAACTTGCACACAATTAAAGAAGGACTGCAGGAGGCACACACTTTCTTGTGGGAAATCCCTCTGATAAAACTTGAAACCATGAATTGATTAACGTGGACCCCGACTTAAACAAGTTATTCAGGTGTTACCATTTAGTGGTCAATTGTACAGAATATGTACTGTAATGTGCAATCTACTCATAGAAGTTTCAATCAATCAATCAAAGGAGTGGAGCAAATAGACACCATTCAATATAGCACATGTACACACATGGAGAGAATGGCTCTTCTATTTAAAGTCATTATATCGCACATGTACACACATGGAGAGAATAGGTCTTCTATTTAAAGTCATTATATCACACATGTACACACATGGAGAGAATAAGATTTCTATTCAGTCATTATATTGAATGTTTAAATCGCTTCATTTCAATGGCAGCCAAATGCTAAGTTTGAGCAAATTGTCTCGCAACTTCCGTGTGGATATTAGTGGACTACAACAATACTCTGTTTGTAGAGTTAATGTTTGTAGAGTTAATGTTTGTAGAGTTAATGTGTCTAAAGTTAATATTTGTAGAAACATACCTTTATATAAAAAACAACAACCAACCATTCAAATTAGGTTTCAGGCAGCCGCTACAATCGACATCCGGGTTATCGTATTATACTTCCGGTTTAAAACTTTCAAACTAAAGGATGTCTGCTATAATTGCATGTGCATGTTGTGATTAGCTACACAAGAGAAGTAATATAGATTAATCTGGATTATAACTTGACGTAGAAAACTCTTATGTCTCGGTTTAGCCCAGGAGCTTTGTTTATTTTTGTATACCTCTTGGTCTGACACCGGCACTTCTCCCTACTTCCGGTTAGTGAAGAGCAATACTTCCTGTTACAGCAGTAAGGGTACAGACTTTCACAATAAAGGTTTAAGCAGTAAACATTACAGTGCATATACCTTTTTAAATCAACAAATAATACCCAGAATAACGGAGACAAATGACTGATTATTGATTTATTATATTTAACAAAGTAACAGTGAAGGCAGCAGCTAGAAAATAACTTCTCTCACCACACAAAACAAACTTGTCAAGATAGAAAATCGTGTCATTGTCATCAATAATGTTATCATCGTGGGGAGCTCAAAGTCCACCTGAAACACAAGCGATCAACTTAAATGTGTAGCTTTTGTTAGCGTTAATGAACAGAACATGTATAACATCTTTGAAAGAAAAATTAATATTTTTTACAATTAGGCTGCTAATTAAATTGAAAAAAAAAATATATATATATATATATAATGTAGTAACAGACACCTTCATAACAATATGTAATATATGTACAATATTTACTGTATTTTGGTCATTTCAAATATCTTTGCTCTGCGCATTTATTTCGGTTTTCATAGCAGCGCACTTCCGGCAAGAAATGTCTGTTCCTTCTTTCATTAACAAAGGCGGGAATTCAAACCCCGGCCAAGTCATACCAAAGACTATAGAAATGGGAGCCATTACCTCCCTGCTTGGCACTCAGCATCAAGGCTTGGAATTGGGGGTTCAATCACCAAAAATTATTCCTGGGCGTGGCCACTGCTTTTGCTCACTGCTCCCCTCACCTCCCAGGGGGTGAACAAGGCTGATGGGTCAAATGCAGAGAATAATTTGGCCACATCTAGTATGTGTGTGTGTGACAATCATTGCTACTTTGAGTACTTCTCAAAGGTAGTATAGTACCAATTTGTATTGATAAGTACCATGATACTGTACATCCATAACATATACAGGACACTACCTCTCCCCATAAAGTACTTATGATTCTCTTTCAATGTGTTTTCTTTATGTTCATGACTATTTACATTGTAGATTGTAACATCAAAACTAGGAATGAACACATGTGGAGTTATGTACTTAACAAAAAAAGGTGAAATAACTGAAAACACATTTTATCTTCTAGTTTCTTCAAAATAGCCACCCTTTGCTGTGATGACTGCTTTGCACACTCTTGGCATTCTCTCCATGAGCTTCAAGAGGTGGTCACCTGAAATGCTTTTCACTTCTCAGGTGTGTTTTATCAGGCTTGATTAGTGGAATTTCTTTTTCAATGGTGTTGGGAATGAGAAGGTGTCCAAACTTTTGACCTCTACTGTACATATTAACATCCATCCATTTTCTACCACTTATCTCTTTCGGAGTCGTGGGGGGTGCTGGAGCCCATCTCAGCTATTATCGGGCGGAAGGCAGCGTACACCCTGGACAAGTCGCTACCTCATCACAGGGCCAACACAAATAGACAGACAACATTCACACACTAGGGACCATTTGGTGTTGCCAATCAACCCCAGGTGCATGTCTTTGGAGGAGGGAGGGGCCTATCCCCGGGCGCATACCTTTGGAGGTGGGAGGGGCCTATCCCCGGGCGCATGCCTTTGGAGGTGGGAGGGGCCTATCCCCAGGCGCATGGCTTTGGAGGTGGGAGGGGCCTATCCCCAGGTGCATGACGATGGAGGTGGGAGGAGCCTATCCCCAGGTGCATGACGATGGAGGTGGGAGGGGCCTATCCCCAGGCGCATGCCTTTGGAGGTGGAAGGGGCCTATCCCCAGGTGCATGACGATGGAGGTGGGAGGGGCCTATCCCCAGGGGCATGTCTATGGAGGTGGGAGGGGCCTATCCCCAGTTGCATGACGATGGAGGTGGGAGGGGCCAACCCCAGGCGCATGCCTTTGGAGGTGGGAGGGGCCTATCCCCAGGCGCATGCCTTTGGAGGTGGGAGGGGCCTATCCCCAGGTGCATGACGATGGAGGTGGGAGGGGCCTATCCCCAGGTGCATGACGATGGAGGTGGGAGGGGCCTATCCCCAGGCGCATGCCCTTGGAGGTGGAAGGGGCCTATCCCCAGGTGCATGACGATGGAGGTGGGAGGGGCCTATCCCCAGGCGCATGCCTTTGGAGGTGGGAGGGGCCTATCCCCAGGGGCATGTCTATGGAGGTGGGAGGGGCCTATCCCCAGGTGCATGACGATGGAGGTGGGAGGGGCCTATCCCCAGGCGCATGCCTTTGGAGGTGGGAGGGGCCTATCCCCAGGTGCATGTCTTTGGAGGTGGGAGGGGCCTATCCCCGGGCGCATGCCTTTGGAGGTGGGAGGGGCCTATCCCCAGGCGCATGCCTTTGGAGGTGGGAGGGGCCTATCCCCAGGTGCATGACGATGGAGGTGGGAGGGGCCTATCCCCAGGCGCATGCCTTTGGAGGTGGGAGGGGCCTATCCCCAGGTGCATGACGATGGAGGTGGGAGGGGCCTATCCCCAGGCGCATGCCTTTGGAGGTGGGAGGGGCCTATCCCCAGGTGCATGTCTATGGAGGTGGGAGGGGCCTATCCCCAGGTGCATGACGATGGAGGTGGGAGGGGCCTATCCCCAGGCGCATGCCTTTGGAGGTGGGAGGGGCCTATCCCCAGGTGCATGTCTATGGAGGTGGGAGGGGCCTATCCCCAGGTGCATGACGATGGAGGTGGGAGGGGCCTATCCCCAGGCGCATGCCTTTGGAGGTGGGAGGGGCCTATCCCCAGGTGCATGTCTATGGAGGTGGGAGGAAGCCGCAGTACCCGGAGGGAACCCACGCAGTCACGGGGAGAACATGCAAACTCCACATAGAAAGATCCCGAGTGCAGGATCGAAGCCAGGACCTTCGTATTGTGAGGCAGAGGCTCTAACCCCTCCCCCACCGTGCTGCCCTATCGTACATACACATATATAAACCAACAAATCCATAGACAGATGGGCGGGGCAGCGATGAAGCCCCCGATGAGCCCGGTCCATACGACGGCAAAGCGCGACACCGGCCGTGAAAGACGGGGCGGGCCGGCCGACACCCGACAAGCCAACCAACACGACAACAAGTTCATTTTCTCAGAAAAGAACCCAGCGGCTTTGTCCATCCATCCATTTCCTACCGCTTTGTTTTTTTTAGATACACAGATGTCAGCTGGTCAGCCGCAAGTCAAATGACATTCATTTTAATGACCTGTTGAATGAATGAATGGACATTGAAACAAAAAAGTAAATGAGGGCAATGGGTTGGATAAGACTACATGATTGTGTGCAGCCAGGAACTAAAAGCACAGTGTGATCATTGACCTTCTCCCTTTGAAGTCACACTGACAAGTATCATCCTCAACAGTCGCCATGGAGGTTACGTAGCAGAAGGGAATGAACAGTGCCTCCATGGAAATGCCCCCCCCTCTACCTGAAAGAACTGCTCACCCCCAAATCCTCCACTCGACACCTCTGCTCCGGACAGGCTCACCTCCTCCAACCTCAGAGGTCAAAGCTACAAACAATGGAAGACTGGGCTTTCTGCTACGCCGCTCCCAGTCTGTGGAACGCTCTCCCTGACCACCTGAGGGCACCACAGACTGTGGATGCTTTTAAAAAAGGCTTAAAAACCCTTTGAAAAAGCCTCTTTTTTTAGATGTATGAATGCTTGTTATCTTATTTTTTAATACACTGTAGCACTTTGAGGTTGTTTGCTCAATGAAAAGTGCTTTTACAAATAAAATCCATTCTTATTAATAACTAACGTGAAATAAGGCCAGCAAGCCATGACGGGGGGAAATGAGTGAACAGAAGAAGAAAGAGGAAAAGTTCATGATTTCTAGTATGACCCACTTGATCGCCCCTGGAAACGGTCAGCCTGAGGAAGTACTTCACATGTAAGTGTATAGATTTGAAAGGCAGCCATGGGACGGCGTGGCGCAGTGGAAGAGTGGCCGTGCGCAACCCGAGAGTCCCTGGTTCAAGCCCCACCCAGTCACGTCCGTTGAGTCCTGAGCAAGACACTTCACCCTTGCTCCTGATGGGTGCTGGTTAGCGCCTTGCATGGCAGCTCCCTCCATCAGTGTGTGAATGTGGAAGTAGTGTCAAAGCGCTTTGAGTACCTTGAAGGTAGAAAAGCGCTATCCAAGTACGACCCATTTATATTTACCATGTTTTATTCATCTGTAGCGGGCCTGCTGGAATACACATAAATATAGACAAGTCATTTTTCAATTGGACTGAAATATCCGCTCGTTGAAGCTGAATCCCATTCAGCCAATGAGGTTGCTTCTTAGAAAGAGTGGCCGGGCCCAGGAGCCCACACCGCACCGCCAACACGGCTGCTGAGGTTCTCGCCGCAGACCGGTCCTTGGTAGAGAGGACAGGAGGAATTGGAGGAGCTTATCTCACTGCAGCCAAGCGTCCACAGACATGGATACTGGCTGAACACAAGAGGGAGCTCATTTCATGGAACTTTTCCTGTTAAATATCTCACTTTAGCTCAAGTGCGGAGTCTTACCTGGGACTGTGAGGAGGAGGAGGAGGAGGCTGTGATGAAGAGGCGTTGTTGGGCGGGGGGTAGGGGGAGGAGCTCCAGCCATCCGACATCACCTGAATATCTTGACACACAAAGTATTTCTTCAAATACTAAGTCTGGATTAGTCACAAAGATGCTTTAACCAAGCAAGTCACCTGAATGGTGGGAGCGTTGCGGCAGGTAAGGGCCGGCATAAGGAGAGTGTCCTCCAGGGTAACCATGGCGCCGATAGGTGTGCTGCGGATGTGACCTGGGCGGGAGGCTGCGACCAGAAGAGAAATTCCCGCCTCCAGCTGGTGAGCACAGAGACCAGCCTGACGTTGCATGACAGCTTCATTGCAAACAACTACCTGACTAGAAATCATAGATTGCCTAACATTGAACTCACGGTCTATTTCAGGGACTCTTTTGCATATTTGATATATTATATTATATACAGTGGTGGTCAAAAGTGTACGTACACTTGTAAAGAACATCATGTCTTGACTTTACAGTCATTTCTTATTTTTTTGTGATGTAGTGATTGGAGCACATTCATGAAGTTTGATTCTTTTATGAATTGTTTGTAAACCTTGATCCTGAACCTAACCGAGCCTTGCCTCGTCTCGTGTTTGTAAACCTTGATTCTGAACCTAACCGAACCTTGCCTCGTCTCGTGTTTGTAAACCTTGATCCTGAACCTAACCGAGCCTTGCCTCGTCTCGTGTTTGTAAACCTTGATTCTGAACCTAACCGAACCTTGCCTCGTCTCGTGTTTGTAAACCTTGATCCTGAACCTAACCGAGCCTTGCCTCGTCTCGTGTTTGTAAACCTTGATTCTGAACCTAACCGAACCTTGCCTCGTCTCGTGTTTGTAAACCTTGATCCTGAACCTAACCGAGCCTTGCCTCGTCTCGTGTTTGTAAACCTTGATTCTGAACCTAATTGAGCCTCGCCTCGTCTCGTGTTTGTAAACCTTGATCCTGAACCTAACCGAGCCTTGCCTCGTCTCGTGTTTGTAAACCTTGATTCTGAACCTAATTGAGCCTCACCTCGTCTCGTGTTTGTAAACCTTGATCCTGAACCTAACCGAGCCTTGCCTCGTCTCGTGTTTGTAAACCTTGATCCTGAACCTAACCGAGCCTTGCCTCGTCTCGTGTTTGTAAACCTTGATCCTGAACCTAACCGAGCCTTGCCTCGTCTCGTGTTTGTAAACCTTGATCCTGAACCTAACCGAGCCTTGCCTCGTCTCGTGTTTGTAAACCTTGATTCTGAACCTAACCGAACCTTGCCTCGTCTCGTGTTTGTAAACCTTGATCCTGAATTCTTTCCTTGCTATTTTCAGTTTTCTTTTTCTCGTCCTCAGCAGTGATCTTGTGTTATTTAGTTTTATAGCTGCAGTGGTGAGTTTTCAGTTTTTACTTACAGTTCTTTCATTCCTCAAATTTTTGAGTGACATTTGTTAACTTTTATTAGATAAGAGAAAGTGTAAAATGTTCATAGCCATTGTTTCTTCCTCCTGTTGGAGCATTTTGTGTTTCTAATAAGTTTCACAGAATATAGGCCGCCAAGTATAGGTCGTCATCGTTTTTGTGTTTTCCTCCTTTTGGAGTGATTTCAGGTGTTCCTTTCTTTTTTTGGAACCTTTTCGCTGACCAGTTTAGTTATTGTACATATTGAAATGCTCTGACTTTGGAAGTGAAAGGAAACTTTCAAAATAAAAGCGTGGCTAATTATCCCCTACTCTGCATCTGAGTCCTATCCTTTTGACCGAGTCTGACAAGCATTAAAACAGCATAGTCCTCCCCTCTAAGGTTCCCACCAACTTCCGAAAGTCCCAACTAGCTAACAGGAACTCTAAACTAATAATAAATAATTTACAACTAAATCTACCTAGGTAGTTTTGGGGGTACTTTATTTGCCTGAGTAAATGTGAAAGTTCCTGTAGACTTTCCCTGAATGTTTGAGCTGACAGGTGAAGCTCATGCTGAATGTATCATGTAAACAGAACACAAGTCTTGTGCTGAAAGACTTGGATTCAAGACTTTATTTCCTGGCGGAGGCTGTGCTCTTAGCGTACTTTTCCAGTTGTAAAAGAAGTTTTGCTGATCCTTTTGTTGATGTTCATTGCATTTGTAGCTGTATGATACCATTTGAATAGAGATAATGACTCTGGATTATTATTAACGTAGCAATATAGCCAGTGCTCTGCCAGTGCCCTCAAATAGTGGAGGTTGCTAGATCCAAAATAAAAAAGGTAATTATCATCTTCTCTATTTCACAACGCTTATTAATTGAAAAACTTACATGGTGGAAACTCAACACGACCTTCTTTGGGCTCAGTCATACCTTGTCCACCTATGTTCCTGTGGTGAGCAAAACATTAGACATGTTGAAGTAGCCAGAAAACTGCTAGCTGAGGTAAGTACATTGGGAAACATGACCTGACATCTACAGGTAAAGTGGCACAGACTCTGGGACTATTGGCTGAGAGTATTCTGATTGCTAAAGGGCCGAGACAGCAAAAAACAGACAAAACATTCCACAAAGTACTGATTAAACGTCACACTTATCGTCCTGACTGTACCTGTGTTTGGCGTCCAGAAAGGCTTTGGCAAAAGGATTATATTTGATCTTCAAAGCTGTGATCTGCAGCAAAAACATGCAATGAGTTAACACAACTTCACACTGCTCAGAATAGTTGAGTTTAGGGCTTTTTCTGGCCAATGTGACGGCAGTTTTACAGTCGTCATCACTACATCACGCTTGGAAGTGTGCAGATACACTATTGCAGATTTTATTTATTTTTCCAAACAAATTCTGCATATTTTATTCAGGATTTTCTAAGAATAAAAATGATTTACTTAGTCAGTGTATTCCATTTAACTTTACTAGTACTAGTTATAGTTATAACCAAACATACGCGTCTATTTACTTTTGCCAACACACACTTGTACTGCATGGAGTGTAATACTGTGTGTTGGAATTATTGTGTCTGCTTTATTATGGTTCATTGTTTAAGGCTTTAAAGGAACACATCTCTCCAATGGTCTGCAAATGACATGTGTCAATAAAGTACTTCATATTTTTTCACTAAATGTCATTGATTTTTCTCATTTTGACAGAAAAAATGTATATACTGCTTGAAATTGCTTACCTTTTCAACTTTAATAGTATCAACAAATATTACAATATATTATCATACTTTCCAAACATGTTTTTGTCGAAATTTAAATTTCAGCAAGACAATGCCAAGCCAGGTGTTACAACATCATTGCTTCATAGTAAAAGAGTGTGGGTACTAGACTGGCCTGCCTGTAGTCAAGACATGTCTCCCATTGAAAATGTGTATAAAGGCTAAAATATGAGGCAGGAGACTGTTGACAACTTAAGCTGTACATCAAGCGAGAATGGGAAAGAATTCCACTTCAAAAATGTTCCCAAACCTTTACTGAGTGTTGTGAAAAGGAAAGGCCATGTAACACAGCGGTAAAAATGCCCCTCTGACTACATTTTTGCAATCTGTTGCTGCCATTAAATTCTAACTTCATGATTATTTGCAAATAAAAATGAAGTTTCTCAGTGTGAACTAGGGCTGGGCGATACATGAAGAATACTGGATATGTGGTGGGTTTATTATGCAGGTCATTGTTTTTGGCAGTTATTGAAATATCTTATGTGACATCATGCACAAAAGTGCACTTTATTTGTTTTCAACTATTGTAGTGGCCTTCTGTACAAAACGTGCACCTTAATGTAGTGTTGTTTTGATATGTCATCTTAGTGACATCATGCACAAAAGTGCACTCATAGCTTGTTTTAAAATGTCTCTGACAATCTTGCACTTTCTGTTTGTGCCACTGCTTAGTAACTGTTTCATAAATACACTTTTGGTTGTGATTTCCCTCTCTGCATGAAAGTTTAAAAGTAGCATATATGAATGCAGTATGAAGAAGAATGTTTGAATGTAGACACATAGAATCATCATACTGCTGTCATTATATGCATCAAGTGTTCATTCAAGGCTAAGGCCAAATATCCACATATATATGGTGTATGGTCACATGACCTAAACATATATATGGTGTATGGTCACATGACCTAAACATATATATGGTGTATGGTCACATGACCTAAACATATATATGCTGTATGGTCACATGACCTAAACATATATATGGTGTATGGTCACATGACCTAAACATATATATGGTGTATGGTCACATGACCTAAACATATATATGGTGTATGGTCACATGACCTAAACATATATATGGTGTATGGTCACATGACCTAAACATATCCACATATATATGGTGTATGGTCACATGACCTAAACATATATATGGTGTATGGTCACATGACCTAAACATATCCACATATATATGCTGTATGGTCACATGACCTAAACATATATATGGTGTATGGTCACATGACCTAAACATATCCACATATATATGGTGTATGGTCACATGACCTAAACATATATATGGTGTATGGTCACATGACCTAAACATATCCACATATATATGGTGTATGGTCACATGACCTAAACATATATATGGTGTATGGTCACATGACCTAAACATATATATGGTGTATGGTCACATGACCTAAACATATATATGGTGTATGGTCACATGACCTAAACATATCCACATATATATGGTGTATGGTCACATGACCTAAACATATATATGGTGTATGGTCACATGACCTAAACATATCCACATATATATGGTGTATGGTCACATGACCTAAACATATATATGGTGTATGGTCACATGACCTAAACATATATATGGTGTATGGTCACATGACCTAAACATATATATGGTGTATGGTCACATGACCTAAACATATATATGGTGTATGGTCACATGACCTAAACATATATATGGTGTATGGTCACATGACCTAAACATATATATGGTGTATGGTCACATGACCTAAACATATATATGGTGTATGGTCACATGACCTAAACATATATATGGTGTATGGTCACATGACCTAAACATATATATGGTGTATGGTCACATGACCTAAACATATATATGGTGTATGGTCACATGACCTAAACATATATATGCTGTATGGTCACATGACCTAAAAATATATATGGTGTATGGTCACATGACCTAAACATATATATGCTGTATGGTCACATGACCTAAACATATATATGGTGTATGGTCACATGACCTAAACATATATATGCTGTATGGTCACATGACCTAAACATATATATGCTGTATGGTCACATGACCTAAACATATATATGGTGTATGGTCACATGACCTAAACATATATATGGTGTATGGTCACATGACCTAAACATATATATGGTGTATGGTCACATGACCTAAGCATATATATGGTGTATGGTCACATGACCTAAACATATATATGGTGTATGGTCACATGACCTAAACATATATATGGTGTATGGTCACATGACCTAAACATATATATGGTGTATGGTCACATGACCTAAACATATATATGGTGTATGGTCACATGACCTAAACATATATATGGTGTATGGTCACATGACCTAAACATATATATGGTGTATGGTCACATGACCTAAACATATATATGGTGTATGGTCACATGACCTAAACATATATATGGTGTATGGTCACATGACCTAAACATATATATGGTGTATGGTCACATGACCTAAACATATCCACATATATATGGTGTATGGTCACATGACCTAAACATATATATGGTGTATGGTCACATGACCTAAACATATCCACATATATATGGTGTATGGTCACATGACCTAAACATATATATGGTGTATGGTCACATGACCTAAACATATATATGCTGTATGGTCACATGACCTAAACATATATATGCTGTATGGTCACATGACCTAAACATATATATGGTGTATGGTCACATGACCTAAACATATATATGGTGTATGGTCACATGACCTAAACATATATATGGTGTATGGTCACATGACCTAAGCATATATATGGTGTATGGTCACATGACCTAAACATATATATGGTGTATGGTCACATGACCTAAACATATATATGGTGTATGGTCACATGACCTAAACATATATATGGTGTATGGTCACATGACCTAAACATATATATGGTGTATGGTCACATGACCTAAACATATATATGGTGTATGGTCACATGACCTAAACATATATATGGTGTATGGTCACATGACCTAAACATATATATGGTGTATGGTCACATGACCTAAACATATATATGGTGTATGGTCACATGACCTAAACATATATATGGTGTATGGTCACATGACCTAAACATATCCACATATATATGGTGTATGGTCACATGACCTAAACATATATATGGTGTATGGTCACATGACCTAAACATATAAATGCTGTATGGTCACATGACCAAAACATATCCAGATATTCATAAAAGGACATATCGCCCAGCCCTAGTGTGAACGTTAAATATCTTGTCTTTGCAGTCTATTCAATAGAATATAAGTTGAAAAGGATTTGCAAATATTTGTATTCTCTTTTTATTTACCATTTACACAACGTGACAATTTCACTGATTTTGGCTTTTGTACATAAGGGGCCACTTCTTTAGGAAAAAGGTAACGGTGAAACTGACCTCTTCATTCTGGTATGCAGTGACGGCGATAAACTGAGTCTCTCGAAAGGAAACGTTGGACACCAGACGCTGTCGAGAGCCCACAGACACAATGTGCAGATGAGGCTCGTACTTATGAAGAGATTTGACCAGGATCTGGAAGACATACAGAAAACAGGCGTCCACAAGGTCTTCTGTCCAAACAGTTCTGCCACCACCAACATCTAAAAGGCCCAGTTAACCAACCCTGGTGGTTTGGGGCATCACAAGAACAACAAACATTTATGTTGAGAGGCTGGCCCCTCATGTGTTTGGTGTGCCAGAGCCCACATTTGCTGGAGTGTCTGGGCTCTTCAAATGGAGTTGACCTCCTTCTCTCTCGCCAATCTGAGGCATTACGGTTCAGTTCATTTCCCAGTAAAAAACATAATTACCATAATGCACAAATAAGCGGAGCAATTATTTCATTACAGTCCAGCTTCAACGCTGCATTACTGCCCCGTGTGCGTCTCTCATCTGCGTGGCGACCCAGCAACCCCGCACAGGAAGCACATTAAAGCGCAGCGGGCCAATTAAAACATGTTTATGCTGCTTCTGTGCTTGCAAGTCAAGTGTGTGAGGAGAGCGCTTGAAGTGGATTATTACAGGTGGTGCTCTCTCTCCCACTCCAGCACAATAAACAAGCAGAAGAAGAAAGACACTCCAGAAGAATGATGGACAGAGTCATCAAAGACCATACAAGCTGCAGAAAATGCTCCCAATTTGTTTTCCGAGTAATATTCTGAAGCGGACCACGTTTAATTTCTCTAAAATCTGTTGCAGGTCAATAAAACCAAGCTGGGAGCCGACACGCCCGATCTACAAAACCCAAAAGCAGTCAAGTTGCAACGTTGGACAATTTGCTCAGGCATTTGTTGACAAAGTGGTGACCCTCGCCCCGTCCTTGTTTGTGAATGAGTGAGCATTTCATGGACGCTGCTTTTATAGCCAATCATGGCACCCACCTGTTCCCAACTAGCCTGTTTACCTGTGGGATGTTCCAAATAAGTGTTTGATGAGCATTCCTCAACTTTCTCACTCTTTTTTTTGCCACTTGTGCCAGTCACGATTGGGTTTTCGCAGCTTACTGGGGGTTCGTTCTCCCAAAATGCAGACGGACCACTCCGGACATGGCATGCAGGTAAAAACATGATTTATTCCTCAAAGTAGTACAAACAAAACGGAACACAAGGCGAAGGCACAAGGCGCTGATCGCACTTGGAGCTAAACTAACACTTGGCATAGACTATGGACAAGGAAAACTTACGTAGACCAGGCATGAAGCAAACACATCTTATGTAGACCAGGCATGAAGCAAACACATCTTATGTAGACCAGGCATGAAGCAAACACATCTTATGTAGACCAGGCATGAAGCAAACACATCTTACGTAGACCAGGCATGAAGCAAACACATCTTATGTAGACCAGGCATGAAGCAAACACATCTTATGTAGACCAGGCATGAAGCAAACACATCTTATGTAGACCAGGCATGAAGCAAACACATCTTATGTAGACCAGGCATGAAGCAAACACATCTTATGTAGACCAGGCATGAAGCAAACACATCTTACGTAGACCAGGCATGAAGCAAACACATCTTATGTAGACCAGGCATGAAGCAAACACATCTTACGTAGACCAGGCATGAAGCAAACACATCTTATGTAGACCAGGCATGAAGCAAACACATCTTACGTAGACCAGGCATGAAGCAAACACATCTTATGTAGACCAGGCATGAAGCAAACACATCTTATGTAGACCAGGCATGAAGCAAACACATCTTACGTAGACCAGGCATGAAGCAAACACATCTTATGTAGACCAGGCATGAAGCAAACACATCTTACGTAGACCAGGCATGAAGCAAACACATCTTATGTAGACCAGGCATGAAGCAAACACATCTTATGTAGACCAGGCATGAAGCAAACACATCTTACGTAGACCAGGCATGAAGCAAACACATCTTATGTAGACCAGGCATGAAGCAAACACATCTTATGTAGACCAGGCATGAAGCAAACACATCTTATGTAGACCAGGCATGAAGCAAACACATCTTATGTAGACCAGGCATGAAGCAAACACATCTTATGTAGACCAGGCATGAAGCAAACACATCTTATGTAGACCAGGCATGAAGCAAACACATCTTATGTAGACCAGGCATGAAGCAAACACATCTTATGTAGACCAGGCATGAAGCAAACACATCTTATGTAGACCAGGCATGAAGCAAACACATCTTACGTAGACCAGGCATGAAGCAAACACATCTTATGTAGACCAGGCATGAAGCAAACACATCTTACGTAGACCAGGCATGAAGCAAACACATCTTATGTAGACCAGGCATGAAGCAAACACATCTTACGTGGACCAGGCATGAAGCAAACACATCTTACGTAGACCAGGCATGAAGCAAACACATCTTATGTAGACCAGGCATGAAGCAAACACATCTTACGTAGACCAGGCATGAAGCAAACACATCTTACGTAGACCAGGCATGAAGCAAACACATCTTACGTAGACCAGGCATGAAGCAAACACATCTTATGTAGACCAGGCATGAAGCAAACACATCTTACGTAGACCAGGCATGAAGCAAACACATCTTACGTAGACCAGGCATGAAGCAAACACATCTTATGTAGACCAGGCATGAAGCAAACACATCTTATGTAGACCAGGCATGAAGCAAACACATCTTATGTAGACCAGGCATGAAGCAAACACATCTTACGTAGACCAGGCATGAAGCAAACACATCTTATGTAGACCAGGCATAAAGCAAACACATCTTATGTAGACCAGGCATGAAGCAAACACATCTTATGTAGACCAGGCATGAAGCAAACACATCTTACGTAGACCAGGCATGAAGCAAACACATCTTATGTAGACCAGGCATGAAGCAAACACATCTTATGTAGACCAGGCATGAAGCAAACACATCTTATGTAGACCAGGCATGAAGCAAACACATCTTATGTAGACCAGGCATGAAGCAAACACATCTTATGTAGACCAGGCATGAAGCAAACACATCTTATGTAGACCAGGCATGAAGCAAACACATCTTATGTAGACCAGGCATGAAGAAAACACATCTTACGTAGACTAGGCATGAAGCAAACACATCTTATGTAGACCAGGCATGAAGCAAACACATCTTATGTAGACCAGGCATGAAGCAAACACATCTTATGTAGACCAGGCATGAAGCAAACACATCTTATGTAGACCAGGCATGAAGCAAACACATCTTACGTAGACCAGGCATGAAGCAAACACATCTTATGTAGACCAGGCATGAAGCAAACACATCTTATGTAGACCAGGCATGAAGCAAACACATCTTATGTAGACCAGGCATGAAGCAAACACATCTTACGTAGACCAGGCATGAAGCAAACACATCTTCTGTAGACCAGGCATGAAGCAAACACATCTTATGTAGACCAGGCATGAAGCAAACACATCTTCTGTAGACCAGGCATGAAGCAAACACATCTTATGTAGACCAGGCATGAAGCAAACACATCTTATGTAGACCAGGCATGAAGCAAACACATCTTATGTAGACCAGGCATGAAGCAAACACATCTTATGTAGACCAGGCATGAAGCAAACACATCTTATGTAGACCAGGCATGAAGCAAACACATCTTATGTAGACCAGGCATGAAGCAAACACATCTTACGTAGACCAGGCATGAAGCAAACACATCTTATGTAGACCAGGCATGAAGCAAACACATCTTACGTAGACCAGGCATGAAGCAAACACATCTTATGTAGACCAGGCATGAAGCAAACACATCTTACGTAGACCAGGCATGAAGCAAACACATCTTACGTAGACCAGGCATGAAGCAAACACATCTTATGTAGACCAGGCATGAAGCAAACACATCTTATGTAGACCAGGCATGAAGCAAACACATCTTATGTAGACCAGGCATGAAGCAAACACATCTTATGTAGACCAGGCATGAAGCAAACACATCTTATGTAGACCAGGCATGAAGCAAACACATCTTATGTAGACCAGGCATGAAGCAAACACATCTTATGTAGACCAGGCATGAAGCAAACACATCTTATGTAGACCAGGCATGAAGCAAACACATCTTATGTAGACCAGGCATGAAGGAAACAATGACCGGCAAAGGCAGGCTTAAATAATGCCTCTGATTAGTAGTCAGGAAGCAGGTGAGCACTAATCAGAGACAGGTGAATACAATGAGCAACCATGGCAACCAAATCAAACTCAGAAGTGCACAAACAGGAACCAAAGGAGTCCAAGACTAACAGAAAATATAAAACATGATCCAGACCACAGATCATGACAGTGCCAGATTGTTTGAAACATCAAATTCCAAATGAGCGAATATTCTCAAAGAATAAAGTATTCCAGTCTGAACGTTAAGCATCTTGTCTTTGCAGTCTATTCAATTGAAGTTGAAAAGGATTTGCAAAGATTGTTTTCCCATTTTATTTACCATTTACACAACATGACTACTTCACTTTTAGGTTTTCCAGTAATTTGGTAATTTGCTTGTCTCAGCTAATTTCGACAACCTTTCAGTGACAGTAAGATGTTAGCAGAATACATTAAAATGTCCATCCATCCATCTTCTTGTGCTTATATGAGGTGGGGTTGCGGGGGCAGCAGCCTAAGCAGGGAAGCCCAGACTTCCCTCTCCCCAGCCACTTGATCCAGCTCCTCTCGGGGGATCCTGAGGCGTTCCCAGGCCAGCCGGGAGACATGTCCTGGGTCTTCCCTGTGGCCTCCTACCGGTTGGACTTGCCCTAAACATCTCACTAGGGAGGCGTTCGGGTAGCATCCTGAGCAGGTGTCTGAACCACCCGGGGGAGGAAACTCATTTGGGTCGCTTGTACCCGTGATCTTGTCCTTTCGGTCATAACCCAAAGCTCATGACCATAGGTGAGGATGGGAACATAGATGGACTGGTAAATTGAGAGCTTTGCCTTCCGGCTCAGCTCCTTCTTCTTCACCACAATGGAGCGATACAGCGTCCTCATTAAATGAATCAAAACGTAGAAAACTGATAAAAGTAGCATGCAGCATCTCCACACAGACTTTCAGGTGGTACCTGTCCTTCTCCGTTGACTTGGTTGGTCAGTTTGACTCTGTTGAAGGTCACCGCCGCTTTCATCCAGTGAGCTCCAAAGTTAGGTGAGTCCGGGTGGATGTAGATGCCAGTTTGGCTCCGCCCCTCACTGCACGCCTCCGCCCGGCCTGCTGCCACCCACTCACCGTTGACAAACTTCCAACGGCAGCCATCGGCGGGCATGAAGTCCAGCAGGAAAGAGTACATGGAATTCGGGTCGAGACCTGACACGCTGACCTTCAGGACGGGAAACATGCGCCTGGACAGGTGGAGAAATAATGGCTGACGTAAAGCAGAGAAAAGCAACTCATGTGAGAGGCTGAGGGGTCTGCTGATGTAAAGAAGGAGGTTAGGACAGAAGTTCACATTCAATTCTTAGACTTTAAGTTTCATTGTCAAAAAGGACAGTGATTGGCCAAAATGGGCATTCAACTCCTCCCAAAGATGACTCGTTATTGTGCAATACTATTCATATTCAAATAGTAACAGTATGACGCTGCCGTAAACTAGCGTGCTAATCGCTAACTGGCAACTAGCGGACTAATCACTAGCTGAAAACTGACGCAGTAATCACTAGTTTGCAACTAATTTGCCAATCGGGAGCTGACAACTAGGGCGTTACTTGCCCGCTGACAAATACAGTGCTAATCGTTAGATGGCAACAAGAGTGCAAATTGCTAGCTGACATCTAGTGCGCTAATCCAGCTTGACAACAGCGCTTTAATTACGAGCTGACAACTGGGACATTAATTACTTGCTGGAAACTACAGCTCAGGCTGGGCGATAATGGCCTTTTATGAATATGTGGGTAGAAAATGGATGGATGGATGGATATGTTTAGGTCATGTGACCATACACCATATATATGTTTAGGTCATGTGACCATACACCATATATATGTTTAGGTCATGTGACCATACAGCATATATATGTTTAGGTCATGTGACCATACACCATATATATGTTTAGGTCATGTGACCATACACCATATATATGTTTAGGTCATGTGACCATACACCATATATATGTTTAGGTCATGTGACCATACACCATATATATGTGGATATTTGGCCTTAGCCTTGAATGAACACTTGATGCATATAATGACAGCAGTATGATGATTCTATGTGTCTACATTCAAACATTCTTCTTCATACTGCATTCATATATGCTACCAAAAGTGTATTTATGAAACAGTTATTAAGCAGTGGCACAAACAGAAAGTGCAAGATTGTCAGAGACATTTTAAAACAAGCTATGAGTGCACTTTTGTGCATGATGTCACTAAGATGACATATCAAAACAACACTACATTAAGGTGCACTTTTTGTACAGAACGCCACTACAATAGTTGAAAACAAATAAAGTGCACTTTTGTGCATGATGTCACACAAGATATTTCAATAAGTGTCAATAAAACTGAGCTGCATAATAGGACATCAAATAGTGTATGTCCTTCACTATGTGGTAGGTTCCTGTGGACGTTATCTCCTTCTGTTGTTAACTATTAATTCGATGTTGTGGAAATGGTTGCTTGGAATTTTGTGGGTGTGGCATCGAACATAGATGTTGACATGCAGAGTTTGAAGAACTCTTTATTCTCTAGCGGGTGACTTTACAAATGATGCTACATATTATCAGCTAAAAGCAACTGCGTGAGAAGGTATACTCCAATATCAGCATATAGTCATTTTCCATATTGCACAGAGACAACCCCGCCATATATCGTGTATACCCATGTATCACCCAGACATAACTGCAGCCTTAACCGCTTGGTATGTTACTAAATGCTGACATGAATATAATAATATGATTAACCTTCAACCACATGACAAAGCTCATGTGTATTTAAAGACATTAACAATTGTGGAAACATTTCTGTGGACCCCCGGGAGTCGCAGACCCTGTTGAAGACCTCTACTCAGGTGGTCGGGGGAAAAAGTCAAATACATTTTGAGGTCAGTTTTGATGAGACATTAGACATCGTCGCCTTGGAAAAGATTGAATGTCTGTGCAGACAGTGTTCAGTAACATCTTGAGATGTTGTGCAGGCGCTAAAAGAAGTTCTACAAAGCCCATTAATTGTGTACTCAACCTTTACACTGATGATGATGATGATGATGATGATGACGAGTCAGACACAAATACTAAACACTGTTCTTTCACATTACTGCAGCCATGACGTGACTGCTGATGAATTGTGACTTTAAAATGTGTGAATGTCGTCCATGCAATGAGGTGGCAACTCGGATGTTCTATAAAAAAATCTACCATCCATTCATAATTGTCTGAACTCTTATTTTGAAAGGGCTGGCATGCGAGAGGCTTACCGTCCGTTCTTGGTGACAATCATCTCATTGGTGATGTGCTGGAACTTCCTCCACAGCTCAGCGTCCTCCAGGGTCACCTGAAGCCTCCTCTCTGTTGGGTCGCCCTTCTCCCGGCCGGCCTGCAGTCCGCTCGCCACCGCGCTCAGCAGCCGCAACATGCAGCTGTCTGCAGATCTGGCGCCTGCCCCATGGCCATCTGATGAAGCCTCGCCATCACCTGGTCGCTCCTCCACCTTCATCTGCAGAACACACACCTGAGCTTGTTAAATAGGAGAGACTATTCATTCCCTCAGCCCACTAGAATATAGGAACATGCTTCATGCAGCATCACCTAGAGCCCAGGAGTCCAACTCAGGGCCCGGGGGCTGCCACATTATTTTTGAAAGCCTGGAAATAATATGCCTTAATAAAATGCTTCATCGTTTCTTACTAAATATATTACTTTTTTCCTTTTGACATTAAAAATCATGTACTGCATTCAATTGCATATCTTTTAAAATTCAATATTATCATGTATCTTCAGATAAAAATACTGAACTTAAATATCTGCTTGACTTATGAATTCAAAACAAATGATCAATCAAATTGTAAACTGTAAAATTGACAATAGATTTTGCAGTTCAATTCCGCCAACTGAGTTTTTTAGCATAAAATCAACTCTTAAATGATAAATAGGTTGTACTTGTATAGCGCTTTTCTACCTTCAAGGTACTCAAAGCGCTTTGACACTACTTCCACATTCACACACACATTCACACACTGATGGAGGGAGCTGCCATGCAAGGCGCTAACCAGCACCCATCAGGAGCAAGGGTGAAGTGTCTTGCTCAGGACACAACGGACGTGACGAGGTTGGTTCTAGGTGGGATTTGAACCAGTGCGCCACGCCGTCTCTTGTACTGTTTTTTTCCATATACAGTAATACACTAAAACATTAGAAAATAAAACAAAAAAACATTAAAACAACAAGATAACAGAGTTAAAAAAAAACTGGCAG
The DNA here is from genome assembly GCF_033978795.1 of Nerophis ophidion. NCBI lineage: Eukaryota > Metazoa > Chordata > Actinopteri > Syngnathiformes > Syngnathidae > Nerophis > Nerophis ophidion. The sequence continues at coordinate 1,043,718 of NC_084637.1, read as the reverse complement.
CTCTGTTGCTTGAATTTTAATTTTACTGCTAAAAACAGTGGTATTATTTTTCCATTTATTACATTTCTTTATATGCTGTAAAAAAACAACAACACTGCTTTTACTGTAAAATTCTGGTGACTGAGCTCCCAGATTTAAAGTCAAATTTAAATATTTTTGGGCAGCTTATGTTAAAAAATATGTTCTTAATGTATATATATATATATATATATATATATATATATATATATATATATATATATATATATATATATATATATATATACACAGATGTATATTCAGTGTTAAAAAGGGCCCTCTGAGGGCAACCATAACTGCGATGTGGCCCTCAATGAAAACAACTTTGATATGCCTGATCTTTATAGTTTTAGTCAGATGTTTATACATCATGGAATTGGGTGAACATATTTTTATTTTGTATTTTCTCCACTCAGGCTTCTTCCCACATTCAGAAAAGGAGAACTCCAATCTAAATGTTGGGGGCTGCGTGGGACTGATTGATGTGTCCTTTGGCAACATTTTCCAAAGTGAAGCAGTTTTTATTTGACAGAAATGTTACACTGACGGAATGACAGGCCTTGGATCAGGTTTTTTAAATAGATTTTTTAAAATAACATATCCATGGGTTTGAATATTGTGTTTTGAGGGAGTGACCAGGTTGTGACGCAGTAATCTATGTGGGAAAATATTAAGTGTAAAAACATCTTCGCAGACTTGAGTGTCATGGAAGGTCTGATTATTGAAATTTATGCAGATTTATCTTGATTTCTTTTTGCTGAGTTTGAGTTGTTGTTTTTGAAGAAAGTGGTGGGTCCAGTGTGATCCCATGGTACTTCAACTCCTCTACAAGATCAAGCTCAACATCCCCCAGGAACTCACCGGAGCACTCAAGTTTTTGGGGGTTTTTTTTGTCAACATATTTTTTGAACAATAAACTTGAATGAAGAAGCAACTTCAGAATACTTGTTGGGGCTTACGATAGCATGGATGACACGGAGAGCTCTATATAATATGTTTCTCATTGTTTGGTGGAGAGCTACTCCAAATCCACACGGTAGCTCATCAACTGGCTGGAGAGCCTGGAGGAGACACATGTGGCTGCACATCTGCCCGTGTTACTAATGACTACACTTACTGAAATAATACCACATGTTGCTGTTGGGCCAACTTACATGGAACTATCTGTAGTTGGACCAGAAAAATGTCATTCACAAACTTCCTGCAACATTTAGAAGAAGTCAGAAAAGGTGCGACTCACCTGTATGCTGAAAGAATCCCAAAGATGCCTAACTGAAAAAGTGGAATGAACAAAAGATGTGCACCAACAAGCATTAGGCTGAAGATGGAACACTGCTTAGCGTGGACTGAACACAATCTAATGGTGAAAGCTCCTCCCTCGGGGCTCTTCACCAAACCACCCTTTCATTTCAGCCTCTTGCTGCACACACACACACACACACACACACACACACACACACACACACACACACACACACCATTATTCACATACATTGTTTTGTTCCTTTGATGACTTTCCTCTTGACTGCCATCCACTATATTGCCAGAAGTATTTGTCCACCCATCCCAATGAGAATCACTAATCACTTGGCCCGGTGTATCAAATCAAGCACTTAGGCATGGAGACTGTTTTTACAAACATTTGTGAAAGAATGGGCCGCTCTCAGTGATTTCCAGCATGGAACTGTCTTAGGATGCCACCTGTGCAACAAATCAAGTCGTGAAATATCCCAGCTCCGAAATATTCCAAAGTCAACTTCATTTAAGAGAAGTGAAGAGTTTGGGAACAACAGCAACTCAGCCACCAAGTGGTAGCCAGGTAAACTGACTGAGAAGTCAGCATAGTGCAAAGACTTTCTGCACAGTCACTTGCTACACAGCTCCAGACTTCATGTCACCTTCCAATTAGCCCACGTACAGTACGCAGAGAGCTTCATGGCCGAGCAGCTGCATCTTAGCCATACATCAACAAGTCCAATGCAAAACGTGAGATGCAGTGGTGTAATGGACATCACCACTGGACTCTAGAGCAGTGAAGACGTCTTCTCTGGTCTGATTTCCATCTGGCAACCTGATGGACCAGTCTGGGTTTGGAGGTTGCCAGGAGAACACTGCATTTTGGACTGCATTGTGCAGACTGTGAAGTTTGGTGGAGGAGGAATTATGGTGCTGGGTTTTTTTTTCAGGACTTGGCCCCTTAGGTGGACTGACATCATATTAGCGCCTATGGGTTATGAATGGGATGGCACTTCAAGTTCATATGTGAGTGAAAGCAGGTGGCCAAATACTTTTGGCAATGTCGTGTATTCATGTTGGATCCTGGTGTTAAAAAGGCCAAAGTGTCAAATAAGGTTCATGCATTTGGGAAAGAGCCTGCATGCAGTTTTGGATGCCTCTGAACATTGTATTTTGCAGTCTTTATTTAAACAGAGAGCCATTTGTGATGTCAGGTTGACAGATGCACTAATGTGGCCATTTCTAGTTCATGCCCCTTTTTGCCCGGACCCTCCATGTTTTCCAGCCTGCGCCACAATAAATACTTCTGTCTAAACATTTTCCACAGGACTGTTTTCCCAACATGGCCCCGGAAGTACAAGTTTAATTAGCTGCTAAAAAGACAGCTGCATTGCAACATTACAACTTGCTTTTAGGAATATTATTTACAATATTCTCATCAAATGGTGGCAATATTATCAATATATATCCAGCAGAGTGGGCAGGTGTACCTAATGCTGGGACCGGCGAATCCATATAAACCTATTGTTAAGATTATTCTTGACAGAGAATGAAATAAAGAGTGATGTTCGTCTTAAAGATATATTTTTAACAGTGTACATTTTCAAAAGATAAAGTCTGATGCGTGTGGAGAGTTTACTTGCAACCTGAGAATGTCTGCACACACAAACCACAACATGACTGTGAAGCAAAAGTAGGCCAAAGCACATCCAATATGTGTTCCTAGACCACCAGAAAGAGTGTGTGGATTAGAATCATCATAGGTCCGTTTTTAAGCCAGACATTTTTCAAAATAAGAGCACATCCATGAAGCAAGAAAATCTGAAAAACAAACTTTTATACACAAAATAACATGTTCGGCTGGAAGACAAAATAATCCATCCATTTTCTACCACTTATTCCTTTTGGGGTCGCGGCGGGCGCTGGTGCCTATCTCAGCTACAATCGGGCGGAAGGCAGTGTACACCCTTGACAAGTCACCACCTCATCGCAGGGCCAACACAGATAGACAGACAACATTCACACTCACATTCACACACTAGGGACCATTTAGTGTTGCCAATCAACCTATCCCCAGGTGCAGGTGGGAGGGGCCTATCCCCAGGTGCATGTCTTTGGAGGTGGGAGGGGCCTATCCCCAGGTGCATGTCTTTGGAGGTGGGAGGGGCCTATCCCCAGGTGCATGTCTTTGGAGGTGGGAGGGGCCTATCCCCAGGTGCATGTCTTTGGAGGTGGGAGGGGCCTATCCCCAGGTGCATGTCTTTGGAGGTGGGAGGGGCCTATCCCCAGGTGCATGTCTTTGGAGGTGGGAGGAAGCCGGAGTACCCGGAGGGAACCCACGCAGTCACGGGGAGAACATGCAAACTCCACACAGAAAGATCTCGAGCCCGGAATTGAACCCAGGGCTACTCAGGACCTTCGTATTGTGAGGCAGACCCCCTAACCCCTCTGCCACCATGAAGCCCTTGACAAAATAATTACTTTTTAAAATATTTGGTTGGATTTTCCCACTTAGTGAGACAAGAAAATTGAAATGTCAGCTGAGAAGACAAACATCTGCTCGCAGGTGTGAAACTGGCAAGAGGTCAAACATCTGGAAAGCCAGGACACTTGATATATGTGTGTGTGTGTGTGTGTGTGTGTGTGTGTGTGTGTGTGTGTGTGTGTGTGTGTGTGCGCCATTTAATCAGCAGGGAGATTATTGGTGTTAGCCTGTCATCAAGTGTGAAGGCGGTGTGAACAAAGGCAGCAGGTAAATATCAGCAGGTGAGACTCCAACATATATTTTACTCGGAAACTGGTCAGCTTGAGCAATTTATTAAATTTGGAAAAGTACAGTGAATGTTTGAGTATTTGTTGACTGTATGACCATCACATCTTTTTAATGGCTGAAATGTTCTTACAGACAGAAATGTTTCATGGAAAAGCTTCAGACAGCGAGTGATGGATGCTAAAAGTGTGACCAAAGCAAACAACCAGGTAGCTACAGTGCTACCTCAGTCATTCATTGTAAAAGGTCAGATGAAGACCAAATAGTACAGAAAAAACAAAGTATTTTTTAACAAATAATGCCAGTCAACTTATCTGCACGAGACACCAAGAAATATTACCACTAAATACTTTTTAGAGAGAAAATATTTGCTTTTACATGCAGGAAAACTAATATTTACCATCACATTTCCCTTAATGAACTCTTGTTGGCGAAGACGTCAATGAGCAAACAGAGAGGGGAGGGAAGAACCAGAACCACGCCTAAGAACTTTGCTTCCAGTTCTTTCTTGAATTCAGTAAGGTTTCTTTCCTTCTTTAGAGTTGGAGCTCAAATCTTTCTTTGGCTGCATGGGGGCTTATTTTGCAGTTATTATTCAAACATAACACTTTTTTTAAATTGTTTTTAAAAAGCTCATTGACTGAGTCAACAAACCAAGAGATTCTCTGCTTGGGTACTCGATTCCGCAAAATGATACGCAAGCAAACGAACCAAATTCTTATGTGCAATGTTTGGTCATTCAATAACCGAGATAGTGTTTGAAAAGAAGCGGGCAACTTTTGGAGAAAATTCAAAAGTGAGGCACCATTCCCTGTGTAGTTATTGCTGAAACAACTGTTGAAATGTTACGTTTAATGAAGTGTTTTCTTCACACAGTCAATGGCAAGCATCTCGTTAAAATGCTCAAAAGTTTGGTGGTACTTCACCTTAAAAGAAGCGGGCTCAGTCTTGCGGGAAAAAAGTCATTTACGTTTCCTGTGTTCTGTACTGCTTCTTATTCTGCTGTGTTGTGTTATTACTAGCAAATCTATTTTGTAGATTACTATTCTGCATGACACATAGCCCCATAAAAATAAATGGGCATTGTTTTAAGACAAAGTTCCAAATGATAAGATAAATACATTTAATAAAGTCAAATACAAATAAGGCAACAAGAGAAGAATCCTACACTTCTCTTTTGTAAAGTAAATGTGTACAGCCCATATGGCCATGGACATCTACATCTACTATATCAGTGGTCCCCAACCTTTTTAGAGCTGTGGACCGGTCAACGCTTGATCATTTGTTCCGCGGACAAATTCAATTAAAAATAAAATAATAATAATAATAAAAAATTCTTCTGCGGCCCGTTACCGGTCCACGGTTGAGGACCACTGTACTATATGATTTGCCTGAGAAGCTGGACAGCACAAAAAAATAAAATAAATAAAACATTTTTTTTTTAAGTACAGGTTCGGGCACTATTTATGCACCAGCCCTGTATCAAAAGTACCGATTTGATCTCGGTACCGGATTATAAGTAAATGAGAGCCAACCAACAGACTACTGAAAGCCTGCTCTGAAATATTTGGACATTACAAGCAGAATGAGACCAAAAGGCACAGAGCCAGCAGCCACACTTCCTGTCACAAGAATAGAACTTTTAGCTCATGGCTATCAGTCCAGCAGTTCTGAAATAATATACGTTTTGACCTCAAAATTGATCATTAATATTAATGGCTAAAATGTTTTATCAGTAATTGGATATTTAATATACAGAAGTTATATAAATACAAATACAATATGAATACCTGCTGTGCTGTGAAATATCCTAACATGTCTATTACAATAAATAATAAAAACTACAATCCATACACTAAACAGGTGTACAACACAGGATGCGGAGAGACAACTGGTCGCCATGGAAACCACACCTGACACCTGGTCCGCCGACTCGCAGCACCCTCAATGGTCATTCAGATGTTTAGAAGCAGAAGGAAAATAACTTGATGATACCGTCTCTGAAAAACCAAGAGGACAAATCCCACAATTTAGTTTTGAATCACTAATTCACATTCTGGTGACGCGTGTGTGTGTGCGTGTGTGTGTGTGTGTGTGTGTGTGTGTGTGTAGTACCTGGCGAAGGGGATGTATGAAAGGCCATACCTGCAATAAAAAGCACTCATTAAAAAGTAAAAGTGTGATGAGAAGTTGACATACTCATCAACCACAGTCATCCTTGCCAAGACAGCAGTTGAGTCAAAGAAGTGGTCAAGTGTCCAACTAGAATAGTGCAGAAGCTTGTTGGTGGTTGCAAACTTGTTTAGGGTCAGAACACAAGCAAATACAGTAAGAGTGTAGGTTGATTGATGGATTGAGTGAAAGTTCTATGAGTAGATTGCACAGTACAGTACATATTCCCTACAATTGAGCACTAAATGGTAACACCCCAATAAGATTTTCAAGTTGTTTAAGTCGGGGTCCACCTTCATCAATTCAGGTACCACTAAGTGAAAAAAATAGGAAACCTCCCAAAACATTCTGTTCTCTCATTTGAAAAATGAAAACTGATGGTAATTGTCAGTTGATCCGCTTTCCAATAAGATCTATAGATAATGGTTTGTGGATAGATGTCTCGTGGCTCAAGGTCATTGTTTGAAAATGGACTCTGCACTTGAGTTTAATATGCAAATCCAACTGTTTTTTAAGACATTGTCATCTTGCGCTTTTGGGTTAAGTTTCAAATAAAGTACTTAAAATGTGAATAACAGATTCATAGAATGCCAGGCTAATGCAAAGTTGATTAAACACAGAAGTGAGCGAGGTTTCCTCCATGAATAACTGCCATGACAGCCAAACGTGTCTCTTTCTGCTGGTAGATGCGTGTACTTTGATGATTACTTAGGATGTTGTGTTGGCCTTCTGCACCTGTTCTGAAGGTGCAGGCCACTTAGACCAGGCCAGTGAGGCAGACCTTTGTCCAGAAATGAAATCATGTATAAGACTACTTTCTATGCATGTCCAATTGGCCTCAAAATGTATTTTTTTCTGCCGACAATTGCACTGTCTGGTGGACATCATGATGTTGGGCAATATCAACATATCTGATATTTGTAAAAAAAGCCAACGTCAGACAGCTCAATGGCTGATTTCAAAATGTTTGGAAATCTTTTGATATAGTTTCCTATATACTGTATGTACAGTATGTGTCAACAACTGTCTTTGTGAGGACCTCATTGAGCTCCCTCACTTTTACAACGAAGAGCAAACCAAAGAAAAACTCCAGACTTGTGCTACAAATGTCCTGACATGTTCAAATGATTTTTCCCAAATATATAGGATCTACTTTTAGACATTTTAAGGACATGTCTTAATCTTAATACTTTCCTCGGAAAACATGCTTTTCTGCTAAATACATTTCACAAATTATTTTATAATACATTTCTTCTTTTGTAATTCATCACGTTATGTATGTGCAAAATGTTGTATATACCACCTTCATATATATTCTTATTCAAATGAAGCTCAAATGCCCATCCATACGTTACTTGTCACAATGAAATGTTTTGGTTCACTTTGCCACACATCAAACTAAACAAAAGCAAAGGTTTGGTGGTCTTTAAGGAGCAAAAGGTATTCATTTATTATCAATGAATTATTTTTGAAACATCTGATTTTCAGCTGCTCCACTAAAGCTTGTTTCATGACCAACACTCAACTCATAAGTTGGAATGAGGGTGAAGAATCATGTACTGTACAGGAAGGAAGGAGGAAAGAGCTGCAACTCCAAAATGTTGTAAGTTTATGTCCCTAAAAGACATTTATGGTAGGTTTGTTTTAACAGACAAAAAACATTAAATAAAGATGATAAATTAATTGTATTTGATTGAGAGATTATTTGATCCCAAGGCAAAACCCGACTTAGTAGTGCTGGTGTAAGCCTTGTCAGCAAGCACAGAGGTCCAATGTTTCTTGTGCTTGAGCAGGCTTGCACAGCTTTGGGATCTCATTCAATTCAACTTTGCTCTCCTAGCTCCAAACATGCCCAATAGAGTTCATGTCAAAGAGGTCTCATGTGAGCAGGCTTTGACAGTGTTTTTCATGCGTTCATCATGTACTGTACATGAGTAGTACAACAGGAATAATGTGTGAGCTTCATTGGCACATACTGTAACTGGTCTGTGGGCCTCAGAACACTTGCTGGTTGGTGAGTGTTTCAATCATTTGCTCATTCATATACAAATCTATATATAACCATTATTTAATGTTTTTATTTGGAATTGTTGTAATTCTGTCTCTTTTATATAAACCTAGCATGTACAGTGCGTGTAGAAAGTATTCACAGAGCTTCACTATTTCCACATCTTTTATGTGACAGCCTTATTCCATTTTTAGCTTCAAACTTCGACAGACAAGACCCCACAACGACAATGTGAAAAGGCATTTTTTTCATTGGAAATGTATAATAAATGTAAAAAAATAATTCAAAAACACTTGAAGCTGTCATTTCTGCTAACACGCATGTGAGCACCCTTCGAGAAAAAAAACAGAAATTCCTAACCCTAACGCCTTCCGCCCGACTGTAGCTGAGATAGGCGCCAGCGCCCCCCGTGACCCCAAAAGGGAATAAGCGGTAGAAAATGGATGGAAAATGGCATGCAAAGAACTCAGAAAACATTTCCTATTCTATAGCCACGCCCCCTCAGGTATTATACTTCCTGTGTTGTGACCTCTGTTTACAATCCATCACACTGAAAATATACCTTCTCGCTGGCTACTAATACATGCAAGTGGTTCTAAACTAACAGTGTTCTGATTGTAATCAAAGCTCAGCTACTCCCGGCCCAAAGTAACTGTGCTCCGAAGGTGTCTGCTCCCTCACATTGCTAGCAAGACCTGGACTCGGCGAAAGAAAGAACGTGGGTATGGTTCCCTGCTCTTCATGACTGTCTCCGCCAGTTAAACATCAGTCATTTCGTAACTTTTGCTAGCGTTAGCTGCAGCGAGCTGGGTTGCCCAGTTTGTAGAAGGCCAAAGCGGCCTACAAGCCACGGTGAATTGGTTGAGACGCATAATAGATTTAGCCTTTTAGCTAGTCCTACACCCCAGTCTACCGGGCACCACACCTTAGTCATACGATACTCCATCACTCAGAACATACTGCTTAGTAAAGCAGCCATAATTATGTGTATTCCCAGGGCCAGAGCTCCCGACATTGAAGCTGATCTTAGGGAGATGATTTGTAAACACGCACCACAGGCTAATCCCAGAACTAGCTACGTGAACATAGTTGTACACGTCAGCTCCAATGACACTAGGATGAGACAGTCAGAGATTACAAAGAGGAACATAGCTCGGACTTGTCTCGGCATGGAGTACTTGTCTCTGGCCTCCTGCCTGCGAGAGGCAATGATGAGAAGTATAGCACATTAGTCTTGCTTAACAAGTGGCTGGCTCGCTAAAAAAAAAGAAGTATCGTCTAGTGTATGCAAAAAAACAAGACAACATTCAAACTATTGATTTAATCGGAAGTGAATTAAATGGACACCGCCACCCTCATATAGGATAAGACAAAATCAAATGATTTGACTTGCCCCCAAGACTAGACCCACACAATATGTCTCTGCTTGTGTGCATGAATGCTTACCAGGTGAATGCTAAAAACTGCAAGACACAGAACAGCAGTGCAAGACCGTTTTTCTTCCACTAAAAAAAAAACTGAGTTTAGTGAAGGCATGCTTCCTCTTATCCACCATGCTTTGCTTGCCAAACAGAATGAGTTTCTCACCCAGAAAGCTGCACAAAAAGTCAGAGCCAGACACACCTGTGGACAGACAAGACAGACAGCTTATTACTTCAGACATACCTCCAACCTGTCTGTATCTTCTAAGGATGGACTGAAGTATTTCATTGTCTTTTAATGGCTGGTTACTTTGTCTTCAAGCAAGTTAAAAGATCCCTGCGTCGTGTATAGTTTGAACATCCTAGTATTCTCACCAGCATAATGATGGTGGCAAGCGCTCGTTCTTTGGCACACATGCTCTTCAACTGCCTGCACGGTCCCACCAGGAACATGGTGCTGAAACCACAGCAAAAACACACAGGTTATACTAGGGTTGGGCGATATATGGAAGATACAGTTTGTCTCTGTGCGATACAGAAAATGACTACATGGTGATATTGGAGTATACCTTCTCACGCAGTTGCTTTTAGCTGCGGGCATTACACTACAGGCTCTCCTTACTCTTTCTTGTCCCTCCTTCTCACAGAGACATAAAACATACGTCACATACTGTCGCCCGTGCAACGTCATACGCCCTCACCAAGCGGAGAGGTAGAGACATGGCTAACGTTAGCTGTGGTGCTAGCAGAGAGGTGCGAGTGGTAATACGAGAGTAAGAAGGCGCCAATCTAGTAACAAATGAAGGAAGAAGAATTATTCCCAGGAAAAACAGCAGGGGGTCCATCGTCTGGCGGTGGTTTGGCTTCAAGCGGGAAAATGTTGAACGGACAACCGTAATATGTATGCAACAAAAGTGTTTCTACAAAAAGTAGCAGCACTGCTAATGTGTAGCATCATTTGTAAAGTCACCCGCTAGAGAATGAGGAGTGCTTGAAACTCCGCATGTCAACATCTCCATTCGGTGCCACACCCACAAAATGCCCCAGCAACCATTTCCACATCAAGACCGTATGAAACAAATAGTCAACAACAGAAGGAGATAATGTCCGCAGGAACCTACCACATAGTGAAGGACATACACTATTTAATGTCCTATTATGCAGCTTATTTTTATTTGACACTTATTGAAATATCTTATGTGACATCATGCACAAAACTGCACTTTATTTGTTTGCAACTATTGTAGTGGCGTTCTGTACAAAAAGTGCACTTTAATGTAGCTTGTTTTAAAATGTCTCTGACAATCTTGCACTTTCTGTTTGTGCCACTGCTTAATAACTGTTTCATAAATACACTTTTGGTTGTGATTTCCCTCTCTGCATGAAAGTTTAAAAGTAGCATATATGAATGCAGTATGAAGAAGAATGTTTGAATGTAGACACATAGAATCATCATACTGCTGTCATTATATGCATCAAGTGTTCATTCAAGGCTAAGGCCAAATATCCACATATATATGGTGTATGGTCACATGACCTAAACATATATATGGTGTATGGTCACATGACCTAAACATATATATGGTGTATGGTCACATGACCTAAACATATCCACATATATATGGTGTATGGTCACATGACCTAAACATATATATGGTGTATGGTCACATGACCTAAACATATATATGGTGTATGGTCACATGACCTAAACATATATATGGTGTATGGTCACATGACCTAAACATATATATGGTGTATGGTCACATGACCTAAACATATATATGGTGTATGGTCACATGACCTAAACATATATATGGTGTATGGTCACATGACCTAAACATATATATGGTGTATGGTCACATGACCTAAACATATATATGGTGTATGGTCACATGACCTAAACATATATATGGTGTATGGTCACATGACCTAAACATATATATGGTGTATGGTCACATGACCTAAACATATATATGGTGTATGGTCACATGACCTAAACATATGCAGATATTGATATATGGCCCGGCCCTAGGTTATATGCTGTATTCACAGAACTTGAATGGTTGAAACGTGGTCAGAAGTGAAGTACCTGGCGAGAGCACAGATGTTTCCGACACTGTAGAGGACAGCAAAAACCGCAAGTCCAAAGGCTGGTAACCACAGCATACACGTGCCCTGAAACAAACCAGCTGTTACCTTGGAGACAGCAGCACTCGGCAAGCAGGTGGGTTGTTACCCTGGCAAGCGCCCCATGATGCCGCCGTCACTCCCACTCACCAGAATGGAACACAGCACACCCAAAATGAAAGAGATGAGGAAGCCTTTCACTCTCGTCCCCCAGGCTAGCGTTGATGCGTTATTGGCTCTCTGAGGGGAAGACACAACCACAACTTTGACAGGCTTGTTTACTCAAATTTTAAATGTCTTACATTACATCAATTGTGTAAAATAATAGGCATGGTGTGATTTTAGAATTTAAACTTGATTTTTTTTGAATGATTAATAATTAAATATACTGTTTTTATTTATTTATTTGTGTCAGCCTGCCACAGATACATTCGGACCACATCAGAAAGATTTGGCACTATGTTTTTAATTTTAGATTTGATGCCATTTGCTTACTCTCCCTCACAAACACACTAAATAGGGCTGTCTAAGTGGCTTGTAGTTAAAAGTATGGACAGTTGATGGCATTGTTGCTCCGCACAGTCAGAGGCACATCACATTGCTCATGGAAGGAGCTTTTTTATTTACTAACTACAGCCAACAACTACTCTGACAAACGGACAAATGGTCATTGAACAGAATGAAGCAGTGTTGGCGCTTGGAATTTTCCAAATGGGGTCCCAGGGACCCCATCAAGTCATAAAAATGGGGTCCCTCAGTACAATTTCCAGGTCCCACTTTTTTGTAAGCATTTGAAAACAAATGATAAATGTATGCTGTTATATCTCAGTATTTCTAAGAAAACACATTTTTATGCATATATAAATGTATTCAGTTATAAACATTCATTTACTTTCTTCAGTCACACACAGGATTCTCACAGGAATTAGCCAAAAATCCAACCATAAAACATATAAACAAAAATGTAAGTATATGAGCATGAACTGATGAAGCCGACTAGTATGAGAGTCAAAGTGTGTTCTGAGACAAACCCAACATTACATAACATGTGTATATATATATATATATATATATATATATATATATATATATATATATATATATACACACATACATAACATAACATATGTACATACACACATAACATGTATTTACATACATAACATAATACATATATATGCATGGATACAAAATATACATATAAACATATTTCACACTATATACATATATATATACATATATATATATATATATATATATATATATATATATATATATATATATATATATATATATATATATATATATATATATACATACATAACATAACATATGTTAGCAATACAAACCAGAAAGTAAAGTGATAACTGTCCTAAATCGAGATATGTTGTTAATGTGCCAGGTTTAGGTAAAAGACAAAGAAAGACTAAAGTTACTTTTAGTGAGATTATTGTGAGGGCTAACGTGGTTTAGCCGCTAGAAGCTAATGAGCTAACAACAAAAGTCACCTCCAGGATTGAAGCCGCGTCCGAGTTGCCGCCATCTTCCCCGCTCAGTACCTTCTTTAGTTTCTCCATTTGGTCTTCTCTCTAAAAAGCACAGAAGTGCCGGCCAGCTTCCACAAGTAAAAACTCAGGTGTGGAATTTTAGTGACGAAGAACCTCAACAGGTGTTTTCAACAGCTTCCGCCTGCAGTACCGCCTGTGGCCGCCCGAGGCGCTGTTTCCTCTATATTACACTTTTTGATATTAAAGTATTTTGTATTCTAGTCATTTATATTCTAGTCATTTATATTACAGTCTTTTGTATTCTAGTCATTTATATTCTAGTCATTTATATTATATTCATTTATGAAGACGTCTTAGATCCCCTGAATACTTTGTGAGTTTACTACCGTACATAAACAAAAGACAATATACTTTTTATTTTTGTTGTAGTCAATATTTTCGGACAAAGAATGGATTTTTACACAGATGCAAAAATATTGTGTGACCAAAAGAAATGTGAAAAGTATTATGAACAAGAAGACAATGAACCTTTTGGAGCTAACAATACAGAATAGTTACAGAAGGTTTATTGTAACATAATGTAAAATTAATCCAGACAAAATTATATTATGATAGTGTTATAAATACGTACAAACTATTTTAATATTAATATAAATAATATTGTTTATTTTGGGAAATATAGTCATTTTGTCTGCTACACACCAGTCAACTATTGGTTTCACAGTAAATACAAACAAAAATAAGAGGAGAAAATGTTTTACAGGATGTAAACAAAAAACAGATTAAAAAAGAATATGTAAATACTTTTAAAAATAGTTTTAAAACTATTTTTTTTATTGTCTTTTCTGGATTTTTTTTTTTTTTTTTACATCATGTCCCTCCAAGTTCCAATTAACATGATATGAATATTTTTACTAAACTGTAATCGTTTATTAAAAGAAAAATATTGTTTAACTATTTTACGGTATATCATTAATCTTTTATTTATTTTTCATTGAAGTTATTTTATTTATTCCAAACGTTTGAAACAAGACCAAGACAATACTGATCTTTATATTGTCAAGCCAACATTCTTCCTCCAACAAGTAAGAGAGCAGCCACTAAATACAAGATCAGAGCTGACGTCACAGCATCAAATGTTTCATTTGGTGGCGAGGATATGTCGACTTTTTCATCGGGTTCAATTTGTTTTACATATCCTTGTAGTAGCAATTGGAAACCTGGATTGATCCGACGGGAAAGAGCCGGAGTCAGGTGGAGAAGATGCGCCTTGCACACAGAAGTAAGCTGCCAGGTGCAGTACATGCATTCAGCCACTAGATGTCAGTAAAAAGCAAGGAGTCTTCGCTGCAGATTCATGTCTAAAATCGACTTTTTTATTTTCTAATTGTTTTTGTCTAGTTTGTTACTTGTAAGAATGTGATGTAACATAACACCACAGTCAACATGTTCATGATCAATGATTATAATAATTAGAACAAAAGGTAGAAAAATGGATGGGTGGATGTAAAACATCAGAAGTTTTTTTTTAATGAGAAATATTGTCATGTATTGAGTCTTGCTGCAGTACTGCCGTGCTGAAGCCTCCTAGTGAAAAAGTACTTTTCATGAGAGCGTGCCCTGCAGAACCTGGTGGTCCATTGTGTCCGAGACCTTTGTCTGGTCTGTGGAAAAATGTGCAATGGCTGCATTTGTTTTTGTGTATTTGCCGTGAATGTGATAGTCCTCGTGACTCTGGATGGTCTGGGAGTTGTGTTTAGGTTCAAGACCACAGGTGTTGCTGGAGTATTTCCTCAGAAGATCGCATGGAGACTGATATGCAAAGACTTGTTGTTGACTTGGGTGAGAGGCCTCTGATCTCAGGGGGATGTGGTGAACATGAAGTCTGCTTCCATTGTCCTCTCACTAATGAACAGTACATTTTCCAACTTGTGTTGAATGACTTGTCCTTCAGCAAGTCTTTTGTGACCTTTGAACACAATGTTGGACCACAGCAGCTCGGACCATGTTTGCCTTGGTTTGCACTCAAAGACCGTCTTGTGTCTGTAGAGCAGGAAACCTCAACTGGGGGCCAAATCCAGCCTGGGAATGACCAAACCAGACTGCAAGTTCAGTTTTAAAAAACTCATCTTCTGGTCCTGTCCCAGTCTGACAGCCTGCTGGACTAATATTTTTAAACATCTCGCAGATGAACCACATTTACAGTTGAAGTTTTGTGCAGAATCGGCTATTTTTGGAATATAACAAATTCCCCCCAAATTAAGCAGACTTTTAAGGATAGGCCTTCGCAGCTTTACTAGCTCGTAGAAAGATTTTGTTGGAGTGGAAATCCCAGTTGGCCCCAAGACCGCCTGGTGGCTGGAGGACCTCATGTTTACAGCGAATGGAATATCATCTGAGGGCTACAGCAAAACACTTTGACTGGACCTGGGGCTGCAAGATTAGTCCCACAGATAAATGAAAGACACTACTGGACAAACACGACACTCACTGTTGACAATCAACCTCTTCACTCACTTCAATTCTCTTTGTTTTGTTTGGATTCTGTGACACTTGTTGTTTTATTTGTTTATTTATTTGTGAAACCTTTCAATCCGGTTTCAGAGCAAATCACTCCACGGAGACAGCCCTCGCAAAAATGACTAATGATCTATTGCTAACGATGGATTCTGATGCGTCATCTATGTTGCTGCTCCTCGATCTTAGCGCTGCTTTCGATACCGTCGATCATAATATTTTATTAGAACGTATCAAAACACGAATTGGTATGTCAGACTTAGCCCTGTCTTGGTTTAACTCTTATCTTACTGATAGGATGCAGTGTGTCTCCCATAACAATGTGACCTCGGACTACGTTAAGGTAACGTGTGGAGTTCCCCAGGGTTCGCTCCTTGGCCCTGCACTCTTCAGCATCTACATGCTGCCGCTAGGTGACATCATACGCAAATACGGTGTTAGCTTTCACTGTTATGCTGATGACACCCAACTCTACATGCCCCTAAAGCTGACCAACACGCCGGATTGTAGTCAGCTGGAGGCGTGTCTTAATGAAATTAAACAATGGATGTCCGCTAACTTTTTGCAACTCAACGCCAAAAAAACGGAAATGCTGATTATCGGTCCTGCTAGACACCGACCTCTATTTAATAATACAACTCTAACATTTGACAACCAAACAATTAAACAAGGCGACACGGTAAAGAATCTGGGTATTATCTTCGACCCAACTCTCTCCTTTGAGGCACACATTAAAAGCGTTACTAAAACGGCCTTCTTTCATCTCCGTAATATCGCTAAAATTCGCTCCATTTTGTCCACTAAAGACGCCGAGATCATTATCCATGCGTTTGTTACGTCTCGCCTCGATTACTGTAACGTATTATTTTCGGGTCTCCCCATGTCTAGCATTAAAAGATTACAGTTGGTACAAAATGCGGCTGCTAGACTTTTGACAAGAACAAGAAAGTTTGATCACATTACGCCTGTACTGGCTCACCTGCACTGGCTTCCTGTGCACTTAAGATGTGACTTTAAGGTTTTACTACTTACGTATAAAATACTACACGGTCTAGCTCCATCTTATCTTGCCGATTGTATTGTACCATATGTCCCGGCAAGAAATCTGCGTTCAAAGGACTCCAGCTTATTAGTGATTCCCAAAGCCCCAAAAAAAGTCTGCGGGCTATAGAGCATTTTCCGTTCGGGCTCCAGTACTCTGGAATGCCCTCCCGGTAACAGTTCGCGATGCCACCTCAGTAGAAGCATTTAAGTCTCACCTTAAAACTCATTTGTATACTCTAGCCTTTAAATAGACTCCCTTTTTAGACCAGTTGATCTGCCGTTTCTTTTCTTTTTCTTCTATGTCCCTCTGTGTATCGGCTGGGGACATCTCTGCGCTGCTGGTCCGCTACCCTTGGGATGGTTTCCTGCTGGCTCCGCTGTGAACGGGACTCTCGCTGCTGTGTTTGGACTGGACTCTCGCGACTGTGTTGTATCCATTGTGGATTGAACTTTCACAGTATCATGTTAGACCCGCTCCACATCCATTGCTTTCCTCCTCTCTAAGGTTCTCATAGTCATCATTGTCACCGACGTCCCACTGGGTGTGAGTTTTCCTTGCCCTTATGTGGGCCTACCGAGGATGTCGTAGTGGTTTGTGCAGCCCTTTGAGACACTAGTGATTTAGGGCTATATAAGTAAACATTGATTGATTGATTGATTTGTTTCACTCAGTTGGTCCAATTTTCTGTCTGCTTGTGACGAAGAGGACGGCAGGCAGTACATGCCACCCACTGAGAGTGTGACTGAAATGTGGGACCGGTGGGGGGTGTCTGGTTCTCAGTACTTGTATTATTTGTTCCCTATCAAGTGAATTAATAAGTATCTAATTAAAGATAATGATAAGGATGCTTTCTTTTTCTAGGTCTTTAAAAAAGTATGCAATGTTCAATCAGTCAATCAAAGTTTATTTATACAGCCCAAAATCACGAGTGTCTCAATGGGCTGCACAAGTCACAACGATATCCTGGGCTCAGATCCCACATCAGGGCAAGGAAAAACTCAACCCAATGGGATGACAATGAGAAACCTTGGAGGGAATTGCTTAATGGACGTCAAATAGATCTAGTTAATAGTGTGAGAGTCCAGTCCATAGTGGATCTAACATAATAGTGAGAGTCCAGTCCATAGTGGATCTAACATAATAGTGAGAGTCCAGTCCATAGTGGATCTAACATAATAGTGAGAGTCCAGTCCATAGTGGATCTAACATAATAGTGTGAGAGTCCAGTCCATAGTGGATCTAACATAATAGTGTGAGAGTCCAGTCCATAGTGGATCTAACATAATAGTGTGAGAGTCCAGTCCATAGTGGATCTAGCATAATAGTGAGAGTCCAGTCCATAGTGGATCTAACATAATAGTGAGAGTCCAGTCCATAGTGGATCTAACATAATAGTGAGAGTCCAGTCCATAGTGGATCTAACATAATAGTGAGAGTCCAGTCCATAGTGGATCTAACATAATAGTGAGAGTCCAGTCCATAGTGGATCTAACATAATAGTGAGAGTCCAGTCCATAGTGGATCTAACATAATAGTGAGAGTCCAGTCCATAGTGGATCTAGCATAAAAGTGTGAGAGTCCAGTCCATAGTGGATCTAACATAATAGTGTGAGAGTCCAGTCCATAGTGGATCTAACATAATAGTGAGAGTCCAGTCCATAGTGGATCTAACATAATAGTGAGAGTCCAGTCCATAGTGGATCTAACATAATAGTGTGAGAGTCCAGTCCATAGTGGATCTAACATAATAGTGTGAGAGTCCAGTCCATAGTGGATCTAACATAATAGTGTGAGAGTCCAGTCCATAGTGGATCTAACATAATAGTGAGAGTCCAGTCCATAGTGGATCTAACATAATAGTGTGAGAGTCCAGTCCATAGTGGATCTAACATAATAGTGTGAGAGTCCAGTCCATAGTGGATCTAACATAATAGTGAGAGTCCAGTCCATAGTGGATCTAACATAATAGTGAGAGTCCAGTCCATAGTGGATCTAACATAATAGTGAGAGTCCAGTCCATAGTGGATCTAACATAATAGTGAGAGTCCAGTCCATAGTGGATCTAGCATAAAAGTGTGAGAGTCCAGTCCATAGTGGATCTAACATAATAGTGTGAGAGTCCAGTCCATAGTGGATCTAACATAATAGTGAGAGTCCAGTCCATAGTGGATCTAACATAATAGTGAGAGTCCAGTCCATAGTGGATCTAACATAATAGTGTGAGAGTCCAGTCCATAGTGGATCTAACATAATAGTGTGAGAGTCCAGTCCATAGTGGATCTAACATAATAGTGTGAGAGTCCAGTCCATAGTGGATCTAACATAATAGTGAGAGTCCAGTCCATAGTGGATCTAACATAATAGTGTGAGAGTCCAGTCCATAGTGGATCTAACATAATAGTGTGAGAGTCCAGTCCACAGTGGATCTAACATAATAGTGTGAGAGTCCAGTCCATAGTGGATCTAACATAATAGTGTGAGAGTCCAGTCCATAGTGGATCTAACATAATAGTGTGAGAGTCCAGTCCATAGTGGATCTAACATAATAGTGTGAGAGTCCAGTCCATAGTGGATCTAACATAATAGTGTGAGAGTCCAGTCCATAGTGGATCTAACATAATAGTGAGAGTCCAGTCCGTAGTGGATCTAACATAATAGTGTGAGAGTCCAGTCCATAGTGGATCTAACATAATAGTGAGAGTCCAGTCCATAGTGGATCCAACATAATAGTGAGAGTCCAGTCCATAGTGGATCTAACATAATAGTGAGAGTCCAGTCCATAGTGGATCTAACATAATAGTGTGAGAGTCCAGTCCATAGTGGATCTAACATAATAGTGTGAGAGTCCAGTCCATAGTGGATCTAACATAATAGTGTGAGAGTCCAGTCCATAGTGGATCTAACATAATAGTGTGAGAGTCCAGTCCATAGTGGATCTAATATGTGAAAGTCCAGTCCATAGTGGATCTAACATAATAGTGTGAGAGTCCAGTCCATAGTGGATCTAACATAATAGTGTGAGAGTCCAGTCCATAGTGGATCTAATATGTGAAAGTCCAGTCCATAGTGGATCTAACATAATAGTGTGAGAGTCCAGTCCATAGTGGATCTAACATAATAGTGTGAGAGTCCAGTCCATAGTGGATCTAACATAATAGTGTGAGAGTCCAGTCCATAGTGGATCTAACATAATAGTGTGAGAGTCCAGTCCATAGTGGATCTAACATAATAGTGAGAGTCCAGTCCATAGTGGATCTAACATAATAGTGAGAGTCCAGTCCATAGTGGATCTAACATAATAGTGAGAGTCCAGTCCATAGTGGATCTAACATAATAGTGTGAGAGTCCAGTCCATAGTGGATCTAACATAATAGTGAGAGTCCAGTCCATAGTGGATCTAACATAATAGTGTGAGAGTCCAGTCCATAGTGGATCTAACATAATAGTGAGAGTCCAGTCCATAGTGGATCTAACATAATAGTGAGAGTCCAGTCCATAGTGGATCTAACATAATAGTGAGAGTCCAGTCCATAGTGGATCCAACATAACAGTGAGAGTCCAGTCCATAGTGGATCTAACATAATAGTGAGAGTCCAGTCCACAGTGTCGACACCTTGGTACCACCATGAAAGTCACAGGACAAACACAATCCAGTTCAAAGAGCCAAAACTTTTTCTTTTCTGTCAACTTGGTATTTGTACTTTTACTAAAATGTCACTTGCTTGTTTTATGGTTTTGTTCAGCCTGCCTTTGTTACCGATCGTCTTACTTTTATAAATAAACTAAATAAAATAAACAGGGCGGGCCATGACTGCGTTGGTGTAATTGTAATCATCAATTGGTATTAAAAGTATTTGTACATAGAATTAGAGTAACTGGTTAAAAGGTCCGGTTCTATCCAGGTAGGTCCATTCTGCTCACGTCACTGCAGGTCCATCACTAAGACAAGATGTGTATCAGAGTGACTCATTAGCATATTTACATGTGACACTAATGAGAGGCTGCATGTTGACCCACTTCCCTCTCCTCCTCCCCCGAGCGCCTCAAGAGCAGGACACAAAGTCTTCTGGCTCACATGATCAAAACTATTCTGACCTGGTTCTGGAAGCATCATGTCTCGTGCTGGACGTCACGTACCAGCTGCTTCTGGAAGGTGCGTCTTGGCCCAGGTGGGCTTAGTGAGCCAAGACAAACTCACCTTTCTGCTCCAAATCCAATCATTCAGCGAATGGCGCCGCACTTCTCGCCCAAACAAGAGCCCGGAGCAAGATGAGGCTGAAGTGTACGCTCCAGTTGTGCTCCCTGGAGACGTGTCATTAGTGCTGCTTAGTGTGTGTGTGTGTGTGTGTGTGTGTGTGTGTGTGTGTGTGTGTGTGTGTGTGTGTGTGTGTGTGTGTGTGTGTGTGTGTGTGTGTGTGTGTGTGTGTGTGTGTGTGTGTGTGTGTGTGTGTGTGTGTGTGTGTGTGTGTATCACGTTCATGCTTAGGGATCCCTCTGTGTGTGTGTGTGTGTGTGTGTGTGTGTGTGTGTGCGTGTGTGTGTGTGTGTGTGTGTGTGTGTGTGTGTGTGTGTGTGTGTATCACGTTCATGCTTAGGGATCCC
>NC_084637.1:1012294-1017294 GCF_033978795.1 Nerophis ophidion | reverse complement strand
GGTGGGCGGCGGTCTAAGTGGAACGACGGTCGTTACAAGTCACACACTTGGGGGAAGTTGATGCAGTTAAAGACGGACATGCTAACTCCTGACCTTGTTAGCAAAGTGTCCAACATCACATGTGCCGTCTCCAGGACGCTCGCCTCTCAGCACCACTGCAGCCTTTCCCACGGCAATTAGCAGGTAGTCAACATCTGGCCAGCTGGGGGCGCTACAGGGCACTCTGAGATTGTTCAATCCAATTAGCTCCACCATACTCAGTACATCTCGTCACAAGCAAGCAATGACTTGTGTGTGTCTATATATATATATATATATATATATATATATATATATATATATAATATATATATATATATATATATATATATATATATAAATATATATATATGTATATATGTGACCTGTATGGCTATTGAGTAAGTACGTCTTGCCGCCACGTACGTTGTTCTGCACAAGTCTCGCACAACATGGTTTAGAGCTGTTACTTTAGTTGTGTTATGTGCGCAATGACGAGTTGTAGAGAACAAGTTGTCTTATAGATGGTACACTACTTAAAGGTATGCCAAGGGTTAAGTGAGATTTATCAAACACATTCTAAAAAATAAGAAGTCAGTTATAAATACTTAATAAATATATTTATTGGATAACACTTCAACAAAATATGAATGTAAGTTCATAAAGTGTGAAAAGAAATACAACAATGCAGTATTCAGTGTTGACAGCTAGATTTTTTTTGTGGACATGTTCCATAAATATTGATGTTAAAGATTTATTTTTTTGCGAAGAAATGTTTATAAGGAAGTTGATGAATCCAGATGGATCTGTATTACAATCCCCAAAGAGGGCACTTTAAGTTGATGATTACTTCTATGTGGAGAAATATTTATTTAGAATTGAATCACTTGTTTATTTTTCAACAAGTTTTTAGTTATTTTTATATATTTTTTCAAATAGTTGAAGAAAGACCACTACAAATGAGCAATATTTTGCACTGTTATACAATTTAATAAATCATAAACTGATGACATAGTGCTGTATTTTACTTCTTTATCTCTTTTTTTTTCCCACCAAAACTGCTTTGCTGTGATTAGGGGTACTTGAATTAAAAACAGGGGGTACATCACTGAAAAAGGTTGAGAACCACTGTTGTAGAGGATGTTTAAGGCAGTGCAGTCATGGCAGACCTCAATAATGTCGGCCGGGTGAAAATTGGGACAAATTGAGGAGAATGGTTGCACCGGTAGATTGTCGGGAGGTGCACTGACATTTGGGAGTCTCCCAGACAAATGTGCATTGAATAATGCTATTAAATACTCTCAGTAAACCACAGGTGTCAAACTCAAGGCCCGAGGGCCAGATCTGGTCCGCCACATCAATTTGTGTGGCTTTGGAAAATGTGGAAATATTATGTGTAAATAAAGTACCTTATCTTTTCTCAATAAATGTATCACTAAAATAAATGTACTGCGTACAATTAAATATATTTACACTTTAATCATCTCCAATATCCATCCATCCATTTTTCCACCGCTTGTCCCTTTTCGGGGTCGCGGGAGGTGCTGGAGCCTATCTCAGCTGCATTCAGGCGGGAGGCGGGGTCATCAGCGGTCACTCGAAGTGGGTATGATGATCCTCCTGGTAGGGGTGTATCCCTTTATGGAGGATACCTGTGTGTGACTTAGTTCAAGGTGGGGAGACTGGTGCACAGACAGTCACCACACCATCCTAGACATGACTTAGTTCAAGGTGGGGAGACTGGTGCACAGACAGTCACCACACCATCCTAGACATGACTTAGTTCAAGGTGGGGAGACTGGTGCACAGACAGTCACCACACCATCCTAGACATGACTTAGTTCAAGGTGGGGAGAATGGTGCACAGTCACCACACCATCCTAGACATGACTTAGTTCAAGGTGGGGAGACTGGTGCACAGACAGTCACCACACCATCCTAGACATGACTTAGTTCAAGGTGGGGAGACTGGTGCACAGACAGTCACCACACCATCCTAGACATGACTTAGTTCAAGGTGGGGAGACTGGTGCACAGACAGTCACCACACCATCCTAGACATGACTTAGTTCAAGGTGGGGAGACTGGTGCACAGACAGTCACCACACCATCCTAGACATGACTTAGTTCAAGGTGGGGAGACTGGTGCACAGACAGTCACCACACCATCCTAGACATGACTTAGTTCAAGGTGGGGAGACTGGTGCACAGACAGTCACCACACCATCCTAGACATGACTTAGTTCAAGGTGGGGAGACTGGTGCACAGACAGTCACCACACCATCCTAGACATGACTTAGTTCAAGGTGGGGAGACTGGTGCACAGACAGTCACCACACCATCCTAGACATGACTTAGTTCAAGGTGGGGAGACTGGTGCACAGACAGTCACCACACCATCCTGGACATGACTTAGTTCAAGGTGGGGAGACTGGTGCACAGACAGTCACCACACCATCCTAGACATGACTTAGTTCAAGGTGGGGAGACTGGTGCACAGACAGTCACCACACCATCCTAGACATGACTTAGTTCAAGGTGGGGAGACTGGTGCACAGACAGTCACCACACCATCCTAGACATGACTTAGTTCAAGGTGGGGAGACTGGTGCACAGACAGTCACCACACCATCCTAGACATGACTTAGTTCAAGGTGGGGAGACTGGTGCACAGACAGTCACCACACCATCCTGGACATGACTTAGTTCAAGGTGGGGAGACTGGTGCACAGACAGTCACCACACCATCCTAGACATGACTTAGTTCAAGGTGGGGAGACTGGTGCACAGACAGTCACCACACCATCCTAGACATGACTTAGTTCAAGGTGGGGAGACTGGTGCACAGACAGTCACCACACCATCCTAGACATGACTTAGTTCAAGGTGGGGAGACTGGTGCACAGACAGTCACCACACCATCCTGGACATGACTTAGTTCAAGGTGGGGAGACTGGTGCACAGACAGTCACCACACCATCCTAGACATGACTTAGTTCAAGGTGGGGAGACTGGTGCACAGACAGTCACCACACCATCCTAGACATGACTTAGTTCAAGGTGGGGAGACTGGTGCACAGACAGTCACCACACCATCCTAGACATGACTTAGTTCAAGGTGGGGAGACTGGTGCACAGACAGTCACCACACCATCCTAGACATGACTTAGTTCAAGGTGGGGAGAATGGTGCACAGTCACCACACCATCCTAGACATGACTTAGTTCAAGGTGGGGAGACTGGTGCACAGACAGTCACCACACCATCCTAGACATGACTTAGTTCAAGGTGGGGAGACTGGTGCACAGACAGTCACCACACCATCCTAGACATGACTTAGTTCAAGGTGGGGAGACTGGTGCACAGACAGTCACCACACCATCCTAGACATGACTTAGTTCAAGGTGGGGAGACTGGTGCACAGACAGTCACCACACCATCCTAGACATGACTTAGTTCAAGGTGGGGAGACTGGTGCACAGACAGTCACCACACCATCCTAGACATGACTTAGTTCAAGGTGGGGAGACTGGTGCACAGACAGTCACCACACCATCCTAGACATGACTTAGTTCAAGGTGGGGAGACTGGTGCACAGACAGTCACCACACCATCCTAGACATGACTTAGTTCAAGGTGGGGAGACTGGTGCACAGACAGTCACCACACCATCCTAGACATGACTTAGTTCAAGGTGGGGAGACTGGTGCACAGACAGTCACCACACCATCCTAGACATGACTTAGTTCAAGGTGGGGAGACTGGTGCACAGACAGTCACCACACCATCCTGGACATGACTTAGTTCAAGGTGGGGAGACTGGTGCACAGACAGTCACCACACCATCCTAGACATGACTTAGTTCAAGGTGGGGAGACTGGTGCACAGACAGTCACCACACCATCCTAGACATGACTTAGTTCAAGGTGGGGAGACTGGTGCACAGACAGTCACCACACCATCCTAGACATGACTTAGTTCAAGGTGGGGAGACTGGTGCACAGACAGTCACCACACCATCCTAGACATGACTTAGTTCAAGGTGGGGAGACTGGTGCACAGACAGTCACCACACCATCCTAGACATGACTTAGTTCAAGGTGGGGAGACTGGTGCACAGACAGTCACCACACCATCCTAGACATGACTTAGTTCAAGGTGGGGAGACTGGTGCACAGACAGTCACCACACCATCCTGGACATGACTTAGTTCAAGGTGGGGAGACTGGTGCACAGACAGTCACCACACCATCCTAGACATGACTTAGTTCAAGGTGGGGAGACTGGTGCACAGACAGTCACCACACCATCCTAGACATGACTTAGTTCAAGGTGGGGAGACTGGTGCACAGACAGTCACCACACCATCCTAGACATGACTTAGTTCAAGGTGGGGAGACAGGTGCACAGACAGTCACCACACCATCCTAGACATGACTTAGTTCAAGGTGGGGAGACTGGTGCACAGACAGTCACCACACCATCCTAGACATGACTTAGTTCAAGGTGGGGAGACTGGTGCACAGACAGTCACCACACCATCCTAGACATGACTTAGTTCAAGGTGGGGAGACTGGTGCACAGACAGTCACCACACCATCCTAGACATGACTTAGTTCAAGGTGGGGAGACTGGTGCACAGACAGTCACCACACCATCCTAGACATGACTTAGTTCAAGGTGGGGAGACTGGTGCACAGACAGTCACCACACCATCCTGGACATGACTTAGTTCAAGGTGGGGAGACTGGTGCACAGACAGTCACCACACCATCCTAGACATGACTTAGTTCAAGGTGGGGAGACTGGTGCACAGACAGTCACCACACCATCCTAGACATGACTTAGTTCAAGGTGGGGAGACTGGTGCACAGACAGTCACCACACCATCCTAGACATGACTTAGTTCAAGGTGGGGAGACTGGTGCACAGACAGTCACCACACCATCCTAGACAGATCCGGGTCAGGGTCCAGTGGCAT